>NC_143252.1:69919848-70222878 GCF_984573655.1 Nuphar pumila | reverse complement strand
ATCTCGAGTCAGAACCCGGGTTAACAGAGAAATGATTTGAATATAAACCGGAGTCGGAATTCGGTTTTCCAAAAGTTGGGATTTTGAAAATGTATCAGTTTGAATACTGGATTTTGAAAGAATCTCAGTTCGGGCACTGGGTTTTGGTTCAGTATTGGTGATTGCCTTTCAATTTTGAATCATTTGGAATCGTGATGGGACTGTCCGTTGAAATCCCAATACTGACCGGATTGTTGTTACTGCGGTTGAATGCAAATGAATATGAATTGATGCATATGAATGCACACGTGCGTGAAATGCGGAATTTGCCTATCCTGCCTACATACAGAACAAAATTTTAAAAATGCCTCAGTGTAACTGGGAAAGAAAGTTGAATCATTATTTGAAGAAAACGGGAAGGATTATAAGAGGAGACTAGATATTTCAAGTGTAGAACTTTTTCAAGTGTCAAGCATTAATAGGATCCGGCAATTCTACCCCATCGGCATTGATGAGCCGATATGAGTTGCGGGGTAATGATTCTTTGACGACATATGGGCCTTCCCAATTTGGTGACCATTTACCGTCGGGACAATGCTTGAGATAAGCTGTGGATCGAAGTACTAAATCATTGACTTTGAATCTTCTTTCGATGACAGACTTCGCGTATTGCCTGGCTACTCTCTGGCGATAGGATTGAGCGTGTTCTGCTGCTTTTAGCCTTCTCTCATCGAGCAAGTCTAATTGTACTAGTCGCTGTTGCTGATATTAATCAAGAGGTAATTGCAGGAGCGATGCAAATTTCAAAGCGGGCTTCTGAACATGTAGCGGCAACACTACTTCTGTTCCATAGACCAGTTCTAATGGAGTAGCATTTGTTGGGGTGCGAATAGTGGTCCGGTAGGCCCATAGTGCATCGTGGATCTTCTCATGCCAGTCACGGCCTGTTTCCACAGTTCGCTCCAAGATACGAATTAGAATCTTGTTGGTGGCCTCTGCCTGACCATTCCCTTGAGGATAATATGGAGCGAAAAAATGGTGATAGATCTTGAATTTTGAGCAGAATGTCTTCATCTTTTCATTCTTGAAATGACTGACATTGTCTGACACAATGTCATGTGGGATGCCGAAACGGCAAAGGATGTTCTTGTGAATGAAAGAGACCACATGTCGGCCTTCTACTGTGCGAAGAGTGATAGCTTCTACCCACTTGGTGAAATATTCTGTTGCGGCAAGGAAATATTTATGGCCATTTGAAGCTGAGGGAGTGATGGGGCCTACGACATCGAAGGCCCACATAGAAAATGGCCATGGAGAGACAACAGACTGTAAATAAGTTGTCGGAGCATGGATGGAAGATGCGTGTATTTGGCATTGCACACACTTCTTCACATAATGATAACAATCTTGCTGCATAGTCTTCCAATAATAACCTGCTCTGATGATCTGCTTGACAAGGGTTTGGTAGCCGACGTGGCCACCACAAATGCCTTCGTGTGTTTCTCGCACGACTTCTTTGGCTTCGACTTCATCTAAACATCTGGAATATTCTGAACTGAATCCTCGATGATAGAGGACATTGGCCAAAATGAAGTATCGAGTAGACATACGCTGGATTGCTCGCTGCTCTTTCTTTGAGAGTTCTGGAGGAAACTCGCCAGTTTCTATGAAAGTTTTGATATTGTAATACCAAGGCTTCTTCTTTTGCTCAGCCTGGTTTACTTGCTCCGATGGAAAGAAAGCAGGTTGGTCAAGTCTGCCAATTTCAAAAGAGCGACAAGATTCTCCATTTCTGAATGCCATAATGGAGCCTAAACTGGCTAGGCTATCAGCCACTTGATTAAAATCTCTCTTGATATGGAAGAGCTGAAATTCTTCAAACTTGCTGACAAGCGCTGAAACAATTTTCTGATAGGGAAATAACTTCTGATCTTTGACCTGCCATTCGGCTCGAACTTGATTAACAACGAGTAATGAGTCGCCATAGGCATGCACCCTCTTAACATTGAAGTCTAGTAGAATCTTTAGACCTTGAACCAGGGCTTCATATTCGGCCATATTGTGAGTACATTGAAAATCTAACTTGAGAGAAAATGGAATCATCTCCTTCTCAGGAGTGATCAATAGGATTCCGATGCCTATTCCGGCCATGTTCTTAGAACCATCGAAAAATAAATTCCAGACTGGAAATTGCTGGATATTGCAAATTTGCTCATCAGGGAAGTCATCTTCGGCTTTCACTTCTTCTGCCAATTGATCTGCAATTGCTTGGCCTTTGATTGATTGCTGCGAGACATATTCTAAGTCATACTGCATCAATAAGACTTGCCATTTGGCGACTCGTCCGCTGAGGAAGGGTTGCTCCAAAATGTACTTAAGAGGATTGAGTTTAGACAGGATTTTGACTTCTGATGCCAACAGGTAGTGTCTTAGCTTCTGACACATCCATACCAGAGCTAGGCAGGTCTTCTCTATATGAGAGTATCTCTTTTCATAATCTATGAAAGTCTTACTCACATAGTAAATAGCATGCTCTATTAAGTTGCCTTCTTTGTACTGCGCCAAGAATCCGCCGCATGCAACTTGATTGACTGAGATGTATAACAAAAGAGGTATTCCCAATTCTGGCGGCTTCAAGATAGGAGGATTGAGAAGATACTTCTTGATCCGATCGAACGATAGCTGACACTCTGGTCCCCATTCGAACTTCACTCCTTTTCTGAGCAAGTGGTTGAAAGGTTCACATCTCATCGCCAAGTTGGAAATAAATCACCGGATTGATTGCATGCGTCCCTGAAGGCTACGCAACTCTTTGAGATTTTTCGGGGGTGGCATATCAATGATAGCCTTTGCTTTGGCCGGGTCAACTTCAATTCCCTTTTTGCTGACCAGAAAACCCAACAATTTGCCTTATTCGACTCCAAAAACACACTTTTGCGGGTTAAGTCTTAACTTGTAAAGAATGAGTCGCTTAAAGACTTGATCAAGGGCTTCGAGGTGATCTTCTCCCTCTTTAGATTTCACGAGAATATCGTCAACATACGCATCCATGATTTTCCGCATTTAATCATGAAAGATAACGACCATTGCCCGTTGATATGTTGCTCCAGCATTCTTGAGCCCAAAAGGCATAACTGTATAGCAAAAAGTGCCCCAAGGCGTAGTAAAGGAAGTTTTAGAATGGTCACGGGCGGCCAACATTATCTGATGGTAGCCGGAATATCCATCCATGAAAGAGAATATAGCATGTCCTGTCGTGCTATCGACTAGAAGATCGATGCTTGGAAGTGGATAGTCATCCTTCGGAGTTGCCTTATTGAGGTCTCTGAAGTCTATGTAGATCCTTACTTTGCCACTTTTCTTTGGGACAACGACGATATTGGCTAACCAATCCGGGTAGTCAATAGCTCGGATAAATCCTGCTTTGAGCAAATCTTCGAGTCCTTCCTTGACCTGCTGTTCTATTCTGGGATCCATTTTTCTCAGCTTCTGCTTAACTGGTTTAGCATCCGGTTTCAAGACGAGTCGGTGCTCGACCAATTTGGGGTCTAAGCCCGGCATGTCTTCATATGTCCATGTGAACACTTCTTCATGCCGCTTGAGAAAATCTGTAAGCCTTTTCTTTTCTTCTGAACTCAGACTGGTTCCGATCTGGAGAATTTTGGGATCTTCCTCTGAACCGATATTAACATCTTCGGTTGGATATTGTACTAGAGGAGATGGTTCATCTTGCTTCTGAACAGCGGCGAACTCCGGTAATTCCTGAAGAGACTGATCATATTCTGCACAATCATCTGATCGCTTTGCAATCTGGCCATCTTCGGTGATTGCTTTGACTCTGTGAATTGTTGCTGACTTCTTAAAAGCCTTGGGATTGAGAACGAGCTTCTTAATTGTCCGAGAAGTCATTCTGAAATTTTGGAGAAGAAATCTGGTTCAGATAAATCGGCCTATAGTAAGACAAGCAATCATTTGAAGAGAACCATGCATAAAATGGCATTGAATTATAAAATGATGAGATAGACAGAAAGGGAGTAGATGGCATCCGGATAGACAAAGAAACTTGGAATTTTATTGATTTATCAATGACATTGATAAAATGAGACATTTATTTGGAAAAGAATAGAAAGACAATAACAAATGGTCTTCATTGTGCCCCTTTGACAAAAACAGTCTCCTTTGACGAGCTTTCGCCGACAAACCCTAGTCCTGCTCTGTGGGGACGATGTTTCTGGATCATTGGCTCGATGCGGCCATCTTCATTCTTGTTGAGTCCCTTGAAGGGTTGATAACCATGCTTCAGGAGCAAATCGAATCCCTTTTTTGCCTTCATGAATTGGGGAAACAATGGGTGGTCCTTAATGGTACTGTAGTTGATCCGGCCTCCAACCTTGAAAAATTGAGGACCTTTCCATCGGGTCATGGCTACCGTGTGCGGAGATAGTTCTGAGGATGCCTGAAATATTTCTCGATTTTCTCCGAGGTTGATCTCTTCGCTTTCCCTGATGCTGGGAATATCCGCATTGAATGATGGCCGAGGAATCATGGGCTGCAGGAGCCTTTCTTTTGGGTCTTCTCCCGGTACCGTGGTTATCATTCCACCTTTTGACCATTTTACACATTGATGGAGGGTGGAAGGCACTGCATTAGCATTATGAATCCACGTTCTTCCGAGCAGCAAGTTGTAGGTTGGTGGTACATTAACCACGTGTAAAAGCACTGAATAGTTGATGAACACCTCCAGAAATATCTTCCCTTTTGCCGTTTGACCATGGTTGTCAAATCCATATATTCTGATGGGATCTGGGATGTATTCTTCATCTTTGATCCCTAATGCTTTTGCGGTCATCTCAGGACATATATTGAGGCTGCTGCCTCCATCTACTAGCACATGGGGTACTGTCATTCCTCTGACTCGAACGACAATGTAAAGAGCATTATTGTGAAAGGAATGAGGCTTTGGAAGGTCCTCATCCGAGAAGGTAATTGGTGCATTGGTCATGGCGGAGTTCACAATCTGTGCCATGTCTTCAGGAGTGGTACTGGGCTTAACCTTGATTTTCCTGAGTAAATCATCCAGTACTTGTTGATGCTTGCTAGAATTCTTGGCCAAGTCAAGAATGGAAACATTGGACAAGGTGGTCAAAGTTTTCTGACTTGTATTCTCCGGCTTGGGCTTGATGATTTGATTGAGAAAATCAGGAAGTCCCTTTGACTTGGGGGCTGACTTTACAGATGCTTCAGTGACTTTCATTTTGCCCAATGCTGAGATTAGATCCATCTTTTTAGGATCAGGAGTTGCTTGTCGTAGTACCGATATCTGGTGCTGAACTTGTAGGTCTTGTGCAGAACACGGTTTGATGCGTTCATGCGGCAGGAATGGTTGTGCAGACACTACAGCTGTGGTGTGTGGGGGAAAAGGTTGCTTAAGAATGTCCATTTTTTCTTCTTCTTCTCCTTCTACCAATAAATTCTTGTCAATAAGATCCTGCACAATGTTCTTGAGAACGAAACAATGCTCAGTGTTGTGTCTCACTGTTCTGTGAAACTTGCAGAATTGATCCTTCCATTTCCCCATAGGCACAGGGGGATCAGCCAACCTCGGTAACTTGACCATCTCTTTTGACAGCATATACTCGAGCACATCCTCGAGTGTTTGGTCAAGAGGAGTAAACTTTTTGTCGTAACTCCATCCTTCATGTTTGGTCTTCTCACGCAGTTTTGGCCCTTGATCCTGCTGAGGAGGCTTGCTGTACTGAGGAGCAGGCTTTCCTTTCTGGTCTTTGTTTTTTGAATTGCCTAAGCCGTAGCAGTGAATTTTCTTCTGCCCTTTGTACTGATTCTGACCGCTGTTGTCGTTGTTGTTGGCAGAATAGGTGAAGTGAGTTTTCTTCTTCTGCTCACCTTGGGAGTTGTTTTTGGAAAAAGTGAAGCCTTCATAGACTCCATTTTCCACACTTAGTTCGAGCCATTCGGCTCGTTCAGTCAACTCAATGAAGGTCCTGGATGGTGCTGTGGAGAACAATCCTCTTAACGGCTGCGAAAAATTGTTGAGGATTAGGGACAATGTATGCCTTTCCGAGATAGGATCTCTCATTTTATTACAGGCTGATCTCCATCTGTGAATGAAGTCCCGCGCCTTTTCATTTTCATTCTGCCTGAGGTTGTAGAGATGACTTAATGTAGGAAGCGCCTCTGTGTTGAACAAGAAGCGTTCAATAAAGAGATTCACAACTTTGTCGAACTCCTTGAGCTCGATGGGGTTGATATGCTTAGCATACCACTTGGCTGCAACTCCTTCCAAGCTACGGGGGAAGCATAGAAACAATGCTCGGTTATCCCTTTTGAACCTCGAGCATTCAGCAAAGAAAGTGGCGAGATGCGCTTTTGGGTCGCCAGAACCGTCAAACTTGATAAATTTACGGGGAAGATTTTCCAGATCATCATCCCCTTCTAAGCCGTCGTAGAAGTCCTCACTGGTGAAGACTTTCTTGCCCTTGTCGCGGGCTTGGAGATCCTTGACAACTCGGGCCATTTCTTTAAACTGTGCTTGCAAAGGTTCTTCTTTATCTCGGCTCTTTGATTTGCGACTTTTACTTTGGCCACGTTTCTGAAATGCCGGAGGCACTTCATATTCTTCATCTGTATCTTCAATGGAGTCTGATTCATCTGAGATTTCCTATGGCTGGATCCGCTTCTTGGGAGCGTTCTTACTCTTGCGACCATGGAACTTTTCTCTAAATGGATCCCTTTCTGAGCTGGTCCCGGGCTGTTCATTCATTATCTTATTCATCATTTTTCTGAACATGGCATACATTTGAGGGTCTATGCCGTCATCTTCTTGCTGCTGCTCTTGACTCTTCTCGGATCGAGGGGAACCCATTTCTTCTTCCGAGGCTGACGAGTACTGGGATGCCGTGGTTCTCTTGCCTGATCTTGTCTCAACCATCAAATGATATGGATGCTCTCTGCAGGGCAAAGACCTGATTAGGTTATGAAGGAATTGGCTTTTGGAAGAAATATTTGCTGGAAACATGGCAGACAATTTGAAAAAGATATCCCATTACTAGGGACTGAGTCATCGCGGGAATCATGACAATTGTGTTGTCATTTAAAAAGAGAAATAAACAACGAAAAATGTGCCTTGTTACCTAGGCGAGGTCGTCAAACCATCATAGAGAGAAATAAAACTTTATTGAAATGAGAAAATTAAACTTTTATTGATCTTGACAAAGAGGTGGAGGACAAACAATTTGCCACCATTCACGATAATCAGCAGACACTCTAGGACCAGGAAAGATTTTAGGGGAGACAAAAGAATCCCAGCTGTAGCGGGCAGAATGATATGCCCCGGACCATTGTGCGGAAGTGAGATCAAACTCTGCCATAACTCCTGATAACAAGCGGGCTTCAACGTACTGCTGCCTCTGAGAGAATTGCCGAACACATCTCTCTGGTTGGTAGTAAGTGCAAAAGAAAGGTCCCAGCAACTTGAACCGCTTGCCATAAGCGTAGGTATATCTGGGAGGAGATAGCTGTGGATCAAAATAGTCCCAAACTACGTTATCCTCTTGAATGTTGTTGATCATAGACCGGTACTGCGCCACTGGAAGGAGTTCTTGTCCATTGTATCTAAAAGAGTTTGCTCGGGCTGGAGTGTGCTGGAAGAACCAGGATTGAAGTGCGTAGATGCAACCTTCAACTAAGATAGATTCTCCAAGTGAGAATCGAGTCAAACCACGATATAGGAAGGCGAGTGCTGCCATGGCTATGGAGAGGCGATTGGTTTGCCGACTTCCCCATCTTCTCATAAGCTGGATTATTCTGATGTCCATGTAGTTTTGTCCATCTGGGAAGAGGGATAATCCTACGGTGCACAGAACCATTGCATTCTGAATCCTTTCTTTGGTTGTTCTTGATAGCGAGCTGACTTCAACGAAGGTCCCATACTGGCGGTATAACTCAAGTAGGTCAACATATTCATTTCCTTCCAACTGGATCAGGGGCCAGGATCGGCGGCCTGTCATATGAGCTAAAGAGTCTCGGGGGTCCAAACCCTTGACATTGATCAGGAATTGATGTTCTAATGGATCGCTTGGCTGACCGGTTGGTTCTGGCAACCCCATGATTTCTGAAAATTCATCCATTAAAACGGTCATCTCTCCCCATGGGAACCAGAAGGTTCACGTTCGAGGATTCCATCGCTCTGCCATTGCATGGATCAGGTTGCCATTGATGGTCTGCTTTCCGACTGCTAATGCCAGTTCTAATCCGCACTCGCTCAAATGGTCAGGGAACATTCGGGAAAAGCTTTTTAGCCAGGAATAGTACCACCGGGGAATGAAAGTTCCGGTGCTAAGGGCTCGATGTTCAGGACAACCTTGTCGCATCTCGTAGGAGATGTGACCTTCAAGAAAGATAGGATCGACTTGATTGGATGCCATTGAACTGAAAATAGAGAAAGACTCAGAATGAGACTTAGGAAAATGTAGGAAAATTTTGAAAAATTTTGCAGGCAGGAAAAAAAATGCAGTGGGAAATTTGAGATCCAGTAGAAAGGTAGAATGAAAAATCGCCTGGAGTTTTGAAAGAAATGGGATATTTGAGAAAATTATCCAGGGTTTGAGAAAAAGATCTTGTGGAAAATAAGGATATTTTGAAAAAGACCTAATGAGTTAAAAAATATTGAGAAATATAAAGAATGGAGAAAATCATACATACAATCACATCCTCACAAACATTTATGCACATTCAGCACTCCCTAAAAGGCTGACTCTAGATGCATCAATTTGAAAACAGCTGTAGGACCTTAATCCTAACTCTAGGTTCAGATCATCTTTGTCCAATCCAGTTATGCCGATATACTCGGACCGAAATCCGAGGTACGTGGCATAGAATTTCAACTCCGGTTCTAAGGTAAGGTTTTCCAACATCCTTGAGCGCCTACCGATATACTTCGGACTGTGGCCCGCGGTACGTGGTAGGGGGGTGTTAACCCAAATAGTTGGCCCAGTTGTGAGGCTCTGTCCCGAACTATGGTTCTGGAAGAGAGCCTAGCAACGTGAAGACCGGGTAATGATAGGTAATTGGGATTTTAAAAAAAATGATCACATGCAAGAAATAGATGGCTCTAAGTCCTAGAGAGATAGACTTTTGAAAATTTTTTGAAGAAGCATACATTGTTTGCATTCAGATTCTAAATTAAGGAGAGTTGTATTTAGACCTAAGTCTATGTGAACATGAAAATTTTTCCTCAATCTGGTCCTACTAAACCATGCCTAGTCTATATGCAGTCAATGTCAGCTAGGTCAGAATCTAGGCTCCTAGGCTCACATGATATTGAAAGTAAAATAGCTGACATTTTGTGAACATAATTTTGATAATTAAACTAAGTCAAGCATAATTTAGGTCAGACAAGGACAGGTCCCATCACAGTCGCCAAACCTGTTATCGTCGCGAAATTTTTCCCTTGTCTTCCCTTCCTTGCGGAAGAGAGAAAGAGGAAAATGATTTCGCGCTTCAAACTTGACCGGATTTTGGAAATTGTTTTTGAAATACTCGCCTCCGTTTTGAAAATTGCGGGAAAATCCATGGGATGGGGCTCGACCTGTCGGTACGAGGTTCGACCGTTCCTGCCGCCTTTAACAGGGGTAATCGAACCAAGGACCAAAATCGTGCTTGACTTAGTTAAATCATTAAAATCATATTATATCCTAAATGCACAGAGAATTCAGGCATGTGCTATGAGATTTTGGAAAATGCAACTTGGGAAAACATGATGTATGCTTGGAAAATATTTGTAGTTAAAAAAAAATCTCTCAGGAAAAAGATGAAAGTCAATTTCTTAGGAAACTCAGAAAAAAAGTGTTTTGAAATCAAGGGAAAGTTCATAAAGGTGTGGGAAAATCATGGATGGATGGAAATCCTGGGAAAATGGAGGTGATTCTTGAGAAAAGGGTGAACCTTTAAAAAGGGAGACACTTCTTAGGAAAACTTGGACTTTGAGAGTTTTCTTGGGAAAATGATGGAAATTCATTGGAAGGCCCTTGTGAAAAAGGAAAGTTGAAAATTGGGAAGTTGAAAATCTGAGAATCTTAACCTTGAAATACTTGGAAATCGATTTTGATTTTGAGAAAGGTGAGAGACTTTTCTTGAAAATCTTGGGAAAATGACCTTTTCCTATGGAAAACTGTGGAAAAACTTGACTTGAGAAAACCGATTTTGAAAAATTCTCAGAGTTTCTTGAGAAATTGATTTCTTGAGAATGAAGTTTTCTTAAGAAAATCATGGGAAAACCAAGAATTTCATGATGCAGATGAATGAATGAATGCATTTTGAAAAGATTTTCTAAGGAATTTGTTTGAAAAATATGTATTAAGTCACAATAAATTCTTCACATATCCTGACTGTGGCCATGAATATGTTCAGAGTTTAATTGATTTAATACACAAGATTTGAAAAAAATTTAGAAATATGATGTGCATTTTCAAGATAGCCTAAGAGTGTAGGCTCAATGTGACTGGTAGAGAGATGATGGATCTGGGTCTCGTCCATATTCCGACTAGGGCCGTAAATATGGACTCCACCGAGTTCATCAACTCTCTAAGAGTTGGTGCACATGCCATTCGTGTTCATCCACGGTGAATTTGGAAAATTGAGATATATGCATCATAGAATCAGGATATTACTGAAATCAAACTATATGAGATGCAACCTAATCTAAGCAGTAAAAGTAAATATTATTCCAAGTTTGAATATTACATCTCTGACATAAAGTGAAATAAATGAAATAAAAAAAAAATACAGAATCAAGAGGGTCGACATCCTTCAGATTTCCCTGCAAGTGAGAACTGGTGCCAGAAGCATAATGTATAGCGAAAGGAAAATCTCACATAAAAGGTGATGTGCCAGTAATTTTACATGAATCATAATAAGGTGTAATAGTTAACCCAATGTTTAAAGTATGAAAGTATATGAAGATATCCAGATATCATGCATAAGCTATACACATATATATGTCTACATACGGATTAAAAGTCTTAGATGGATGTAACCTAAAACAGGCCTTTAAGGAGATGTATACTTGGGAGCACAAGAAAATACTTACTATGGTTAAACTTTACTATAGGATGGCAACCTAATATTTACAAGGAGAAGGAAGTTGCTAATACTATGTATATATATACAAGCAACATCAAAAAGAGAAAAAAAAATTTGTTTGAAGGGAAATCGGTGGAAGACAACAGCTATGAGGTGGTATGACTGGCTATAATGTCACGGATAGCATGTAAATAAAAAAAAAAAATGCTACATGAGCTCTAAAAAAAAAAAAACTATAGTTTGGACCTACTGTTATGAACCAAATGCCAACTTCATATTTAGCCAATGGACATATCTGACGCGGGTTGCAATTTCCCGACAATGAAAGGCACTATGGAGAGGCTTTGGATAAGAAACAACTACATGGGAGATCTGTGTGTGTACAGTGCCAAATGTGCAATGTTCTGCAATAACTGCTAAACAGTAGTAGCCAAAATAATGACGCTAATTACATATTAGTATGTGACTGAACTGCAGAAATCGTGGGGGCAAAGGGTAAGTACCATCGACCTTTGGGACAAAGATTGGGAATAGTGTATATGCCTTTCAAAAGGCATATACACAGTAAAAAAAAAAATTTCTGAACTTATACTACACACAGGAGGTGATGAGTAAGATACAACAGCAATGGGGCATATACAAAAGAGATGCTGCTGTTAGAGAATAATGAAGATAAAAAAAAAAAAAATTTGTGAGATGAGAAAGGGAATTAATGAGCTGAATGTAAAAGTAACAAAAATTTATCCACTATATTACAGATAGCAGACCTTATGTGAAAAGACACGGCTTCAGACCCTGAGATGCAGAGTACGTGCTAAAAAAAACATAAAACTTCCATATGTATGGAGACTATGCTTGATCTGATGATGTCCACGCTGGGTGGGGTTAGAATACAATGGCAGCATACTTTAAATCAAGGGATCTAGGCAAAATTAAATTCAATCCCATCGTAGAAAAACAGAAATTTACTAAGGATATCAATACCTGCAGAAATTGTGAGTATGGTATGAAGGTTCAGGAAATATACATAGGATTACAAAGAGGTTATCACTAACCTAGATATAACCATTACATAAACTGAGGTACAAGACAAATCAAGACAGCCACGTAAACTTAGCTCAATGGTATAAAATTCAGAATACAGAAATGTAAAACGTGGTACTGTAAGGTGCTGGAATCAGCTGCAAGTAATGGTATTCTTCCAGATAGTGACTCATCGTCATCTGGATTTTCAGAGTAACGTTTAGTATTTCGGGTTGATATTGAAGTTCAAAAAGAAAGAGCATTGAAGCCCAAAACAGGTTACATAACCATTCATGGAACAGGAAGTACGAATAGTGTTATAACATGGAACCTGAGAATATCAAAATGTATGAAATCATAAGAAAGAAAACGATGCCAAGCGAGATAGAATGTTAATGGAGTGGAAGGGAGTAATGAATTTGCATGTAGTGTTGTTGTTAATAACACCCTTTGCTGTACGATAAGTCCTACTAGACTATCGTGTAACCCATGATATGCAGACGTTATGACCAAAGGTGTATGGACCTATGGAGACCCCTTAACATACTGAAGAAATAGAATGAATGTTATGCATAACACCTGAAAATGAGGACAGTCACAAAAAAAAAAATGGAGGGGTTACCATCAATGACACAGGAAGTTTTAATGCTTTTTGCAGAAGATGGGAATATTGACATAAAACAACATCAATGACGCAGGAATGTATTCATCGATACCCACTGTGAAATAATCTGAACATGAAACTAAAAAAACATGAATTTATATATGAAACCTTACTCCTCATTGCTATGATGCTGAAACAGAGTTTATGAAATCCTTAGGGGAAACATCAATTAAATCATAAACATGGTTATTCACATGAATCGATAACACCATTGCAAGGTGTAATCGATTCCTAACATGTGGAAATAGACAGAGACGCAGATCACACCATTAAATGTGATGGATCTGCAATATGCATGGCATGAACAAGATGCACATTTAACTTGAAAATGTAAAAGGTATGTACCTTGGTTCAGCAGGGTCGATGAGATCCTTTCCTTTTGAGGGCTCTGCAGAAGATGGGTTGTGACGCCAAGAGGAAGGGAAAGCTGGCTCTGCAACTGGGGGTCTTTCGGATGTCACCTTTTGAAGCCTTATAGATTTCTGCTGGAGTTCTTTGGCCCTTGGCTGAAGGAAGGGCGGCAAATGATAGGGGGAAAGGAGCCGTCCGGTTGGCCTCCTGCTAGCCGATATGGGGAGCCCTGAAGAGGGGAAGTCGCTGAAGAGTTAGGGGAAAATCGAAGGTCTTCTTGTGCTGGATGCTGGGCTGAAGGAGGTGAGAGCCGGAGTGAAGAGAGATTCTCGATGCCCTCGCTGGGCCTTCCCCTTTTCTTTTTAATAGCCAATGTTTTCAAAACTCCTTCTTTTTCTCCCTCTTTTGCCGATCTTGATAACTTTTGAAACCAACTTTTAAAACTTTGAAATCTTTTTGAGAAAGGGGCTCACCGTTTTGAGAAGGGGCGGCTCCTAAACTTAGGTAAAAATGAAAATCTTGGTAGGGTTTCACGGTGGCTCCTCTTTGGGTCTGAAAAGTAATAAAAATAAAGTAAAAAAAATGAATTTTGTTTTGGTGGTGCCATCTCAGCTGAATTTGAAAACCTTTTGAGAAAACAAAATTTTGCTTTTCTTGGCAAGAAGCCTTAGTGGGGTGCTACCTATGTGGGCCCACTAAGTATTTTATTAAAAATTAAATCAAATAAAAGAATTCCACTTCCAGATGGGCACTGTTTTGAAAATAAAAGAAATATTTGAGAATTCTAGTGTGACACCACATTGAGGCGGGTCCCACGTCACTTATTTGAAATAAGAGCCAAGTGGAATTTTTGGAAATTTCATAAAAGTAAGCTAGTTTTGGAAAAACATAAAGCAAAATTTGTCTTGGTTTCAAAACTTGGAAAAAAATGGTTCTTCAGGGCAAAATTTTGAAAGAAGTAGGGAAATTCAGAGTCTTTTTGTAAAAGTTTGAAATAAGATCTTATGAATTTTGAAATTGTGTCCCCCTCTTTCCAACTGGCGAGATTTTGAAATGTCAAAACCATCCAGATTGTTTTCTTAAAAAAAAAAAAACTTTTCGTAATTTGGGGCCCTGGGGGTAAAAATGGGAAGAATTGATAATTTTTAAAAACCCAGGGTTTTGAAATCGATTTTGAAAAGTTTTAAAATCAAATCTGGATTGACAATTTCGAAAAATCAGGGGTTCTGGATCTCAAAATGGCAAGTTGTGCAGTGAAATGATATGAAATGCTCGTGCAATGCTATGCAAAAGACATGTCCTACAAAGTTGCCATTCTGAACTTGAATTTGAAAATTCTGACTTTTGGTTAAGCATGAGATTTTGAGAATTTGCAATTTGAGGGTGTCTCTGAGTCTAAATGGAGAAGTCTTGAGACTCGAGAATGGAATTTAGGACTCTTTGCAAGGTTCCATCTTGGAAAATGACCATTTTGCCCTTCTTTGGTTCTGGAGAACTGAAATGTGCCGATTGAGGGCGATGTCAAGAAGGTGAGTGAAAATTTGGGGTGTTTACAATATCCTAAGTATATTTGGGTCGCAGGAATCAGTTTGATTTGCTTTACGGTAAAAACGCTATTTTTCACTGAAAAATGCCTCCAAAATTTATTCAGAGTTTGAACTAAAAAATTTCAGGTCTTACATGTATATTCTTCTTCCTTGAGGCCCAAGGCCTTGGCTGTGATCTCCGGACAGATGTTGAGGTTGCTACCTCCATCTACAAGCACATGAGGGACAATCATGCCCCTGGTCTTCACCACTATGTAGAGAGCATTGTTGTGAAATGTATCAGGTTTTGACAAATCCTCATCTGAGAAGGTTATTGGTGCGTTGGTCATCGCTTCATTCACTATCTGAGCCATGTCCTGTGGGGTCGTGCTTGGTTTGACATTGATCTTTTGCAACAGATCCTCTAGCACGTGTTGGTGCTCAGGAGAAGCATGAGTTAAATCCAGGATGAAGATGTTCGATAGAGCCGTGATCAGTTTCTGAATTAATTCTAACATCTCTTCCTTCTTTGAAGTTGCTTTGATGAAGCGCTTCAGAATCCTAGAAATCTATCTGGTGACTTTTGCTGGCTCATTTACTGACTTCTTGCTATTGAAAATTGAGGTGATATCCACCCTCTTGGTGGAAGACTGTGCCTGACGTAGGACAAGGACCTGATGCTGATCCAGGATGTCCTGACTGGAACATGGTTGAATGTTGTTCTGAAGAAAGACTGTTTGCTCTGAAATCACTGAAACTGAATGCTTGGGGAAAGGCTTGGACAAGATTTCGGGTTGTTCTTCACCCTCATCCTCGATCAAAAAATTATTGTCGATACAGTCTTGGATGATATTCTTGAGGACAAAACAATGCTCTGTGTCATGTCCGACAGTCCAGTGAAATTTACAGAATTTGTCTGTCCATTTACCCATAGCGACTGGAGGATCCGCCACCTTGGGGAGTTTGATCATCCCCTTCGATAGCATATATTGGAGGATATCCTCCTGGGATTGCTCCAGGGCAGTGAATTCTCGATCATAACTCCATCCATCATGCTTGGGTTTCTCTTGCTACCTTTCTTCAGTGTGCTACATTAGCTGGGCAGGCTAGTGCTTGACGAACTTTCCTTTTTGGGTTGCAAAATTTTCTCTTTCAACCTTAGAGCGTCCTGAATTCTTGTTGCGATTCTTCTTGTTTTTCTTATCGCTAGAACTGTCGTTGTGGACTGAAAATTCTGTAGAATAAGCAACGTGTGCTTTCTTCCTCTGTTCAGGATTACCTCGGATGAAAGGATAACCTTCATAGAGGTCGTTGTCCAATCCTGTTTCGAGCCATTTGGCTCTCTCAATCAACTTAATGAATGATTTCGCAGGAGACGTGGAAATGAGATTCCTTAGAGGCTGAGAGAAGTTATTTAAGATGATTTGCAAAGCATATTCCTCTAGGATGGGAACCTTCATTCTGTTACAGGTGCTTCTCCATCTATGGATGAATTCTCCTGCACTCTCGTTCTTAGTTTGTTTCAGATTGTACAGATGGTTGAGAGTCGGCGAGGCTTCAACATTGAACATGAAGCGCTCGATGAAAAGATTTACTACTTTATCGAACTCTCGTAGTTTGATAGGGTTGATGTGGTCTGCATACCACCTTACTGCTACTCCCTCCAGACTGCGGGGAAAGCAAATGAACAAAGCCCTGTTGTCTTTCCTAAAACAACCGCATTCTGCATAAAATGTGGCCAAATGAGCTTTTGGATTGCCCGTTCCATCAAACTTGAGAAACTTGCGAGGAAGATTTTCTAGATTGTCATCCCCGTCTAGTCTGTTGTAGAAATTTTCACCAGAATAGGTCTGCTTGCCTTTGCTCTTGGCTTAAATGTCTTTGATTGCTCGAGTCATTTCCCTCAATTGCTCGTGCATCAAATCCTCAACTGGAGTGGGTTTGTTCACAGATTCGGGCTCTGCAGTGATCTTTACAAACTGCCGCGAAGGATTCTGACCGTAGACAAACTGCTCTTCCTCTTCTGACTTTTCCTGTACTGATTCTGATTCCTCAGCAGTGGTGTCAGGCTGGACCTTTTTCATGATAATCTTGACTTTCTTTTTCACAGCCTTTTTTTTCAGTTTGCTTTTTGGAATTGCCTTCTTTGGACTGACCTCAGCTTGTTCTAACATCATTCTTGCCATCATCTTCTGAAATAGACCATACATAGCGGGGTCAATATCATCTCTTTTGCTCTGACCCTGTCCTCTGGCTGACTTGGGAGAGTCCATTCCTTCGATCTCACTGTCATTGTTTTGAGCCGTTGTTTCTTTCTCAACTCTTGTTTGAACCATTCTGACAATGCCAATGCTTTATATAGAATAAAAGAATGGTTAGAGTGAGGAAGGAACCTTTTAAAACAATTTTTTTTTTTAGAAAACAATGGAGGACTTGGTAGACAATAAAAAAGGATATCCCATTATCAGGGATTGGGTCGTCACAAGATTTGTGACAATTGCGTCATCATTCTCATGATAACTGAAAAAAATATGCCTTGTTACCTAGGCAAGGTCGTCGACCATGATAAGAGATATTTGAAGAAGAATAGAAGGAATGTCCTGTCACTAGGGATAAGGTCGTCATGAGAATCATGATCATTTATGCCATAGAAATAAAAGAATAAAATTTGGCCCAAAAGGCTTTTTAACAGAATGAAAGTTGAACTTTATTGATGACAAATTAAAAAACAAAGAGAAGGTGGGCAGACAATTTGCCACCATTCTCGATATTCAGAAGATATATTGGGTCCAAGAAATACAGACAAAGGAATGAAGGAATCCCAAGTGTATTTGGTCACATGGTATGCCCCAGACCACTGATCCGACTGTAGATCGAATTCTGGCATATGGCCCACCGGGAAGCGAGTGTTGACACGAACCTGCCGTTGCGAGAACTGTTTGAGGCACCTCTCTGGCTGATAGTCGACACAGAAGAAAGGACCAAGCAATCTGTAACGCTTGTTACAAGCATCAGTGTAGCGTGGAACTGATTCTTGTCTGTCAAAGTAATCCTAAATGATCTCTTCATGATGCAGACTCTCGATCGAAGCTCGATACTGAATGATAGACTTCGGCTTCTTGCTATTGAATATGAAAGAACTGGCCTTCGATGGCACATGCCGCAGGAAACAAGACTGCAGGGCGTACATGCATCCTTCCACCAAAATGGTCTCTCTAAGGGCGAAACGAGCTAAGCCTCGGTAGAGAAAGGCTAAAGCTGCCATGCATACTGATAGTTGACGAGTTTGCTTGCTTCCCCATCTTTGAAAGAGTTGGGTGACTCTGACATCAATGGAATTCTAACCGTCCTAGAAGAATGCTAATCCTACTGTGCATAGGACCATGGCATGCTGAATTCTGTCTTTTGCTGCTCGGGACAAGGTGTCAACTTCCTTGTAGGTGTTATCATCGCAAAATTTTTCCCCTCCCTTGCGAGAGAGAAACGAATTTCGCGAGTCAAACTCGACCAAAGCTTTGAAATTGGTTTTAAAAATTACTCGCCTCCGTTTTGAAAATTTGCGGAAAAATTCCGTAGAATGGGATCCGCCTGTCGGTACGAGGTTCAACCGTTCCTGGCGCCTTTACCAGGGGTAATTGAACCAAGGACCAATTATGTGCTTTAACTCGACTCAAATATCTAAATTATGCTCTATTTTTCCTAGAATGCACAAAGAATCAGGCTTGTGCTATGGAATTTTGAAAAAATGCAAGTTT
This sequence comes from Nuphar pumila, assembly GCF_984573655.1. NCBI lineage: Eukaryota > Viridiplantae > Streptophyta > Magnoliopsida > Nymphaeales > Nymphaeaceae > Nuphar > Nuphar pumila. The sequence continues at coordinate 70,204,480 of NC_143252.1, read as the reverse complement.
GAGAAAATATGATGTTTGCTTTGGAAAATTGAAATGCATTTGAAAAATGATTGGAAAAGTGCTTGAAATTAGAATTCCTAGGAAAATTCTTGAACTTTATGGGAAATCAGAAATTTACATTGGAAAATAAATTCTCAGGAAAATTTGAACTTTAGAAAAACGATTTTTGAAATTTGGAATTGCTTTTCTGAGAAAATGGATTTGAGAATTCTGAGAAAATCTAAGAAATTCATTGGAAAATGACTTTTGAAATGGAAAATGAATTCTCAGGAAAACTAGAAAATATGAGAAAATCGATTTCTAAAAACTTGGGATTTTGAAATTTGAGAATTTGAAAACATAGGAAAATCTTGGTTTGAAATCGGGAAATGCTTTGAAATCTCTTTTGAAAACTCAGGATTTTGAGAAAATCAGATCCTGAGAAAGACTTGAAAATTCTTGAGAAAGCTGAATTTTCTGAAATTGAAATTGGAAAATGAATTTGAGAATAATGCAATTTGAATGATATGAATGAATGAATATGAATTTGAAAAGGGAATTTCAATTGAGAAATTGGGAAATCCTTTTAAAACTTTTAAAAAATGCAGTGCATTTTGAAGTTAGCCTAAGTGTGTAGGCTGAATGTGGCTAATACGAAGATCATAAATCTTGGTTTTCTTCGTATTCTGACTATGGCCATAAATACGAATCCCACCGAGTTTATAAACTCCATAAGAGCTTGTGCACGTGCCATTCGTGTAAACCATAGTGAATTTGAAATAAATATGCATGAATCATACATCACATATTAAAATTTGCATAAATTAAACTATATGCAATGCAGCCCTATTTTAAGCAGAAAAGTAACTCTTATTCCAAATTATTACATTTGAGATTACATTGAATTGAAATAAAGAAAATAAAATCTAAGTCTTCTTTCTTGAATGTTCCTGCAAAACTAGAAAACAAGGTTAGCACAAAAATGTAGGTTTTTCTGAATTTATCCAAAAATATGAGAAATTATCGGATATTATTCAGATATAAACCCAAATTCATACCCCCTTTGATATAAACATAATAAATAATGAATAAATTTAGAAAATAAACTTGAAAATTCGAAATTGGGGTTCAAAATGACCAAAATACCCCTGATGACCTTGAAATCAGGGTTTTATGAAAGAATTTTTATAAATTTTGGAATTTTGAAAATCAAATGAAATAAATCAAACATAATATAATAAAATATGATGATATGCATGAAGTTTTGGAGAATTAGAAATTGAAATTTCGAAATTTAGGTCAAAATGACCAAAATACCCCTGATAATAAGACTATGGCCTTGAAACCAGGGTTTTCTGAAATAAATTTTGCAAAATTGAAAAATATGAAATGCAAAGGAGATTAAAATTAACCCTAATATGATTTTACATGCTTATGTACATGATAAAAACCCTAAAATGGCAAAAATATCATAAAATATCAAATTTAACTTGATTTTCGCCTGATTTTCGCTTCTGAATTTAAAGATAAACTAACACATGGAGCAAATAAACTTGGAATTAAACCAAATTTGGCATGGACACCTAAAATAACCCTAGAAACATAATGGAGCTCGAAAATATATTTTTTTTGTACTTTTAAATATGAAAATTCAAATAAAAACCCTAAATTTTATGATTTTTGCCTAAAATATTGATTCTAAAGGAGATTTAGGATATCAAACTTCCATAAAAATTTCCCAAATTTTATGGGATGACAGAGGACAGTAAGACAAAGATTTGTTCCTTTGACACTTTCTGGTTTTGACCTATGGTCGGAGCTGTACCACTCCGGCAAGTCGGATCGGAATCCGGCGACTCTAGTAAATGAAGGAAACAGATAGGTTTTGGTAGAAAATATGGGAAAAATAGCAGACCGATGGGAAAATGACTGAAATTGTGGGAAAATGTCCCTGACAAACAGAGAAAGATTTGATATTTTGACACTATTAGGATTCGGGTTACGGTTTGGAAAAGGCCACACTGTTATCAGAGACCTAAATCTCTGGAATTTCTGGACATTGGAATCTGTTAGACAGAAATAGAAAATCCTGGAAAAATAATGAAAAAGATTCAAAAATTCCCAAATTTTGGAAAATGACAGAAAATTAAGTTATGAACAACTTTCATGTTGAAAGTTTTTGCAGACGGGCTACAGATTGAACAGACTCGATGTATTAGGGTATGTCTGTACCCTGACACAGGAAAATCAAGATTTTCCCAGGGGTATGGGAAATCCGATTTTTGACAGAGGTCAAAACTTATTGGAAAAAGCTCAAAATTTCCAGATCATTAGTGGATTCAATTATGAATCCACTGTGATTTTTGGGGGAAAATCCGGATGCCCCACGGTGGTGAATCCGAAGGTTATTTTCTGCTAAATCAGAGATTGAATATTTTGGAGAGTTCAAAACTCGATTCGGTTCTTGACTTTTGAAATGAAATTTCCGACCCCAAACCAATTTAGAATTTTTACAAGATATCAATAACACGCAAGAATGTCTAATACGAAATTTTTAGAATTTATCAATGAAGATTCATATATGAGATAACAACTAGACTCTATACATGAATTAAAAAAAAAATGATAAAGCAATAGACATGTGTTAATGAAACTAATAAAAGAAAAAAAAAAAAGAAGAAAGACAATAACTAATTAAGCTAAACACCTAAGGCATATGATTTTCACTAAAATGATGATTAAAATAACATAAAATAAAAATGATAATAATAATAATAAAAAAAAAAGGATATGAAATTGATTGTTGTTGGCTTTTGACATAAGAGACCCGATTCATCTTTCGAATGGATCATCTTACATGCATAGCGTTGACATGGGCGGCTACCGTTTCACATCATCCAATCTTCATAAAGAAACTCGTGAATCCAGTTTTAAACTGGATTCGTGTTAGATCTATGTAAACATCATATGAAAATTTTTCATTACATCTTGAGACAAAGTTTTTCTCTTTGCCTTTTTTTTTTTTATTTCTTACTTTACCTTGAAGGAGACTTGTTGTTGTGGCTGTCACCTTGATCGGAGAGGAGGGCTACCTTGGTGGAGATGCTGGACTGTTGAAGAAGGTGGAGACTTGTTGCTGTGGCTGTCACCTTGATAAGAGAGGAGCTTCACTTGCTGCACCGACTGAGGGTCTTGAAGGTAGCACCAGCTGCTGCTAGGGTGAAGAAGATGAGCTCAGCCGTGTAGATGCTTTTGTATGGTGGCTGTCAAAAGAGAAGAGGAGTTGGGGTGGCTGCAGCTAATGGGGAATGCCTTGAAGGTAGGAGGGATGTTAAGAGGAAAAGGTATAACAGAGAAAGAGGGGTGGCTGGAGAGAGAATGAATAGGCAACCGTGTGTTGCTGTGATGGATCTTGATGACTTAGGGAGAAATAACCTTTTTTCCTAAGTTTTTGAGAAGTGGGTTTTAATGAGAGGGAAGAAGTACGTGAATGGGCTGAAGAGGTGTGCGTGAATCGAGAGCCAATGTGAGAGAGAAGAAGGGGTGAATACCCTCCCAAGATGTCCAGTCGTATGGGTGTGGAGGCTGAAGCTGGTAGTGCTGCTTGAACATGGCTGAAGGTTGGGGTAGTATCAGCTGCTACCAAGGAGGCTGGATGGATGCCGTGGCTTGTGAGCTGGCTGGAGGTGATGTGTGGCTGAGAAGGAGCACTTGAAGATGGCTACAAGTCTGAAGCTTTTTTGGTGAAGGTGGCTGATGGTGTTGAAGAGCTGGAGATGTTGCTGCCTTGGCTGGAGAGAGAAGCTCCTTGGTGGTGCTGTGAGATTTGAAGATGTTGGACTTCAAAGAGATGCAAGAGGGAGCGGCTGAAGAAAGCTTGAAAATGCAGCCATGGAGGCTGCAACTCAAAAGAGAGAGAGAGAGAGACGTGAGTTGAGATGGGGAGGCAGCCGTAGTTCTTTTTTTTTTGTTTTTTTCTTTTGTTTTTGATAACTTAGGTTTTAATAATCTAAACCCTAAGTTTCTAATAATATTAGATGGCTTTGATGAATGACTCTACGTCAATGGCTTTTGCTTTGGAAGAAATGGAAAGGGAGTAAGGAAGAAAGGGGAAAGAAGGAAGGGAAGGAAAAGGAAAGAAGAGGGGAAGAAGGAAAAGGAAAGAAAAAGAAGAGGGGGCTGGAAGAACCATACGTGAGTGAAGAGAGAGGAAAGAAAGGAGGAAATAAAGAAAGAAAGAAAGAAAAGAAAAAGGAAGAAGAAAGAAAGAAAAGAAAGAAAGAAGGAAAGAAAGGAAGGAGGAAAGGGAAAGGAGAGGAGGAGAGAAAGGAAATAGAGAAATAGAGGGGCTGGAGGTTTGGGCGACCACCTTGTGGGTCCCACCTCTCTAAAATAAAAATAAATAAAAATCAATAAAAACAAAAATAAACAAATAAAAAGAAGCATCTTTTTTTTTTTTAATAAAATAGAAGCGCAAATGAATGGGCCATCTCAGAGCGGGTCCAAATTTCAATTTTGAAATTCATTTTGAAGATTAGAGGGGTAAAATAGTCTTTTCAGAAAGTTTCTAGACTAAACGAGCTATTTTTGGCAGTTTTTTAAACGAGCTCGGATTTTGAAGTTCAATACCCCGTTGCGAAGCAAATCCAGAGTAGAATTTAAAAATGTAATTTTGAAAGAAATCCAGATTGTTTTTCTCGAGAAAATGCTTCCAACCGAAACGAGCTATTTTTGGCAGTTTTTGAAACGAGCTCAGATTTTGAAGTTCAATAGCTCATTGCGAAGCAAATCCAGTGTAAAACTTGAAAATTTGATTTTGAAAGAAATCCAGATTATTTTTCTTGAGAAAATATTTCCAAATTTAGACTCCCGGGGTGAAAATGTCAATTTTGGAAACCTGAGGTTTGAAATTGATTTCTGAAAACTTTTAAAACTCAATCTGGATTGAAATTTATAAAGCTGGAGTTCTGGACTTCGAAAATAAAATGAAATGTGATGAAATGTTATGAAATGCTGAGAAATGATATGAAATGATGAGAAATGACATGAAATGCTATGCGAAATGCTAACCCTGAATGAAGAATTTTGGATGTTAGACCCTGATTGACACTTGTACCAGTTCAAAAAGTGTTAAAATTGACAAAATTTGCAAAAATGGTTGAAGAAATGATTTTCGAGCTCTGCCAAGCTAGAGTAACACTGAAAATTAGGGTTTGAGCTGGATTCAACTGAAATGAACTGGATTGAGCTGGGTTTGAGCTAGAACAAAGGTCAGTAATACTGACATGAACTAAAATCAAAGCTTGAACACTAGCTCAATTGACTGAACTCAACTCAATTTCAGCTGAAAGAGCTAAAATGGACTAAAATGGGCTCCTAGACACTTGGAAATTGTTTTGAACTGAAACTGGAGCACTTGAACTCGTAGTGAGCTCAAGTTAGACTCTGGGGAATATGACTGACTATGAATGACTGACTCGGAGACAATTGGCTTGGATTTGAGTGAGAAATAAGCTCATTCCTGAAGAAATGATCCCATTCTGGCAGGAATGGTCAGAAATGAAAATGGTTTATTCATTATGAGCTTAGATGAGCTTGAGATGACTGATATTCTAACTGTCTTGAACTGACCAATGAGCTTGGTTGACTCCGACTGACTGGTGTTCGGGATGGCCTAGGGGTAAAGTGGTAATTTTCCTAATGAAAATGGCTAAAATGGTGATTTTCTGAAACTGACTCTGTGTTTGACTCCTACACTGACCTGACAAGGTTGGCACTGCCTGAGGAGGATTGTTTGAGAATGGATGTGGAAAATTTGGGGTGTTTACAGTAGGCTCCATATTTGCGATAGAGTCTAAACAGATCGATGAACTGACTTCCGTTGATCTTAGTGAGAGGCCAAGATCTGCTCCTAATTGCTCTGGCTAATGCTTCTCAAACATCTACCCCCTTGACGTTGATCAGGAACTGCTGCTCGACCGGATCATCTGGCTGACCAGCTAGTTCTGGCAATCCCATGATGTTACTGAATTCGTCCATCAACAGAGTCATCTCTCCCCATGGAAACCAAAATGTGCAGGTATGCGGATTCCACCGTTCTGCCATAGCCTGAATTAGACTTCCGTTGATGGTTTGCTTGCCCACTGCTGATGCCATCTCCAATCCACAATCATCTAAGTGGTCTGGGAACATACGCGAGAAGGTGGCGAACCAAGAATAATACCACCGAGGGAAAAGGAATGAGTCTGGATAACCTGATGATCCGGGGATCCATCCTTTATCTAATAGAAGACATGATCTTTGGGAAAGACAGCATCGAGGGAATCAGATGCCATCGAAATAATATTGGAGCAAAAGAAGAATGAAGAGAATTAGATAGAATGCAGGACTTGCAGATAGACTTTTGAAGAAAAAAAGAATAGACAAAAATCCTGAAAATTTTGAAAAATCAAGAGAATTTAGAAAAGGGATTTTCAGGGTTTTTAAGGGGAATTTGACACAAAAGAGAAAAGAATGTAGGTAGAGGAAAAAAAATATATGCCTGGGTTTCTGAAAATAAGAGAAAATTTTGAATAATATACCCATGGTTTTGAAAAAAAAGGTTTGATATATATATATAAGAGAAAACATCGCATAACCACAGCTGCATAAACAAGGATGTGCAAACAGCACTCCCTAAAGGCTGACTCTAAATGCAATATTATGAAATGACATGTAGGACCTTAATCCTAACTCTATGGTTCAGATCATCTGATTCCAATCAAGGTATGCCGATATACTCAAGCTGAAGCTCGAAGTACGTGGCATAAAATATTTCTTTGGTTCTAAGGTAATGGCTTTCCAACATCCTTGAGCACATACCGATATACCTCAAACTATGGCCCTTAGGTACGTGGTAGGGGGGCGCTAACCCAAATAAGTGGTCCAGTTGTGAGGCTCTCTCTCGAACTATGGTTCAATGAGACAGCCTAGCAACGTGAAGACCGGGACAACATAGGTAGGGATGTTTTTGAAAACATGTTCAACATGCAATAAAACCAGAAAGCTCTAATGCAAGTCCTAAAAAGAGATAGAATTTAAATGAAGAGAAGCATACACTTGCATACATTGTTTGCATTCAATCCCTAGATATGAGGAGAGTTGTATTTCAGACCTAAGTCTAAGTGAACATGCAATAATCTCCTCAATATGGTCCTACCAAACCATACTTAAATCCTATATGCATTTATGTCAGCTAGGACAGAGTCTAGGCTCCTAAGGTTTACATGGAAATGAAGCTGACATTTGTAGAATAAAAATTTATATAATATCAAAGCAAAGCAAAAAAGGCATAAATTTGACCGAACGGAGACGGATCCCATCACGGTCACCAAGATCTGTGATCATCGCAAAAATTTTCCTCTCGTTCCTCTTTTTCCTTCTCTTTGCCTTTCTAGCCTCTATTCCCTTTTTAAAGGAGAATAAAAAGATAAAAAGAAGAGAGAAAAGAAAAAAAAAAAGAAAAAGAAAAGGAAGAAGAGAGAGGAACTCTTCTGCAAGGGTCTTATTTGACAAAAGAAATGTTTTGAAAATTACTCGCCTCCGTTTTGAAAATTTATGGGAAAAAATGGATAGACGGGATTCGCTCGTCGGTACGAGGTTCGACTGTTCCTGATGCCTTTACCAGGGGTAATCGAAACAAGGATCGAATTTATGCATTTTGCTTTGCTAAGAATTTATCCTAAGTCTAAAAATGCACACAGAATCATGCTTGTGTGAATGCAAGGATGTATGCTCTTTTTGAGAAAAAATGATTTGGAAATTTCCAAGTGTTTCTGAGATGAACTTGATAATGGAGTAAAGAAATTGTTTTTTTGAAAGTTGAATCTAACTTAGAACTTTGAGATAGATCTTGGAAAGATATTTGAAGTTCTAAGTCTTTAAAATAACCAGAGTTGGAAAAATAAATCTTGATTTAAAAAGAATGAAGAGAAAGGGGATTTTTGAAGTTTTGAGATAGAAAAAGAAAATGAAGTTTCAAAGTCAAAAATGGACTTTTGATTTTTGAATCCGGATTTCGAAGTAGAGATGAAATTTGAAATGGAATTGAATTCTAGATTTAAAGTTTGAAATCAGGATGGAATTTGGTTTTGAGAAATCCAAATGAAATTTGAAAATAGAATTGGGTTTAAGAAATCTAGATGGGATCTGAAAAATAGAATTGGTTTTTGCAATCTGGAAATCAAGATAGAATTAAATTTTGAGATCTCGAATTGGGAGTAGAATTGGATTTGAAATTGGGAATGGAGCTGAATCCGGAATCTAGAATCCTAAACGGAATTGGATCCGAAGTTTGGAATCCAAAATGAAGTTGGATCCAAAATCTGGAATCCTAAATGGGATTGGATCTGAAGTTTGGGATCCAAAATGGAGTTGGATCCAGAATCTAAAATCCTAAATAGGATTGGATCCGAAGTCTTGAATCCAAAATGGAGTTGAATCCGAAATATGAAATCCTAAATGGAATTTGGATCCGAAGTCTGGAATCCAAAATTGGAGTTGAACCCGAAATCTGGAATCCTAAATGGAATTGGACCTGAAATTTGGACTCCTAAATTGAATTTGAACCCGAAATCTGGAATCCTAAATTGAATTAGATCCGGAGTCTGGAATCCAAAATAGAAATCTGAATTCAAGGTGGATCTGGATTTTGAATCTAGAATCCAAGATGGAATTGGATTTTAAAAATCCAAATGGCACTTGTTGATGGATCTGGATTTTAGAAATTCAGATTTGAATTTTAAAATTTAGGAAAAATCGAATTTTTAGATTTAGAATCAATCTCAAAACCTTGATTTTGAATTGAGAATCAAGACTCAATCTTTAGATAGCGCTTTAAAGGTAAGGAATAGACTTGACTTTGAAGTTTGAATTGGAAGTTAGGAGATGAATAAGGAATTTCAAAGTTAAAATTGAACTTTGAAATTTGATCTAAGATGTTAAATTGAATTTGAAATTGAATCCTGAAAATGAATTTGGAATTCCAAAGTTGAGTTAAACTTTGAAATTTGATTTGAGTAGGAATAGAATTTTGAATATAAAAATGAATTTGAAATTTCAAAGTCAAATTGGACTTTGAAATTGAATTTTGAATCTTGAATCTTGAAATGAGATAGAATTTGAATTTATGAATAAGAATTGATTTGAGAAATGAAGAAGGTATTTGAAGAATTATCTCAAAAATTACTTGGATAATATGAAAGGAATTTTGAAAATATGATATGATTCTATCCTAAATGATGAAATGAATTAAAGAATTTAAAATTGGATTTTTAAAAAGCATATTTCAGTCTTTAAATAAATTGAAATAGGATTGAAGATATAATACACCCCTTACTATGGTCATTAAATGTATTATATGGTAATCATATTTAAATTCAAGTGAAGAATAAAATACATTTTGGTGTCTTTATAGAGTTTAAAATGAAATTAACTCTCAATATATCCTGACTATGGCCATTGATATATATCTTGAGTTAATTTTAAATTAAACTCTGATAAAGGAAGAAAAATATAAAAAAAAATATGATGACTTTTGAAAAGGGATCCAGTGTAGATCCAATGTTATTCCATAAAAGGTGAAAATCCTAAGTTTTGTTCACATTCTGACTGTGGCCATTGATGCAAATCATCAACTTAGGATTTAATTACCTCCTATTAGAATGGTGCACGTGCCATTCGTGTTCCCATTTGTGAGTTTTTGAAATAAAGATAAAATGATATGAAAACAAGCAATTCATGATATTTACAATGCTCATTCATTCTATCTAAAATCTGGAAATATAAAGATTCTCATTAGTTTCTAGCTATTACAACTTTGGATTTATAATTGAGATTCAAACTCCTAAACTAAGAGGGAAAAAAACATTTTCTACCTAACTCCTGCGAAATTCAAGTTAGCATAAAACCAAAGTAAGACAGAGAGGATGATAAAAACATTAGGCAGATTCTAGTGTTATGCTTACATTAAATGAAGAATGCTATATTTAGGCTAAATGAGAAGTGCATATGGTCGGCCCTATGCTTGATGAGAAAGTATGCATGTAGTATCTTAGTCTAATGACAAACTAGATGATAGGTCATATATATTGCCCTATGCTACTGAAGATTTATATATGGCAACTTAGGGTATATTCTTATGCAAATGAAGGATACCTACAGAAGGATGTCTACATGTGGAACTGTAGCAGTCCCTGGACTGCTTTGTGAAGATAAGCACAATCATAGCCATCCCTGGACTACTATTGCCTTCAAAAAGGAAGTTGTAACAGTTATTGACTGCATAGTAGTCTGTGGTTTGCTATCGCCTGCAAAATTGTGCCCACAATAGTCATGGACTGCGGTAAGTACTAATAGGGCTACCAATACACAAGAAAAGAGATGATTATGTACAGTGGTATATAATGTAATATGATGATGAAAATGTGTGTGACGTGATAGGTATCTAGCCAACATGGAAATGACAGGCTCTAAACGATTTGTAGGGAAAACATGCATATGCAGGTAATTGGGTGATAGATTGTAGGAGATGACGATGATGGGATGCTTAATATACAGTAGGTGGGAGGGTGCAATGAGATGAGGAAATGCAGCAGGAGCTGCTCATGCAATAATACAAACATAGTGAGGATTTGTATGCAGTGCACAGGGTATGAATGACACTAATATCAAACGCTAAGCATATTATATAATTGAAACAAATGACACAGTGAGTGGAGCCAAATGCAAATAAACTACTCAAATCAAGGCTACCAAATGCAAATGTTATTTGCTGAATGCAAATATCACCCAACCACTGGAAAAAAAAATGTAAGTCAGCCAATGCAAATTGATTTATGTAACTTAAACACTCAACAATTTGTTTTTCTGTAAACTGATTCCTGCAAAAAAAATCTAAATCAACTTATTTTACAATTCATTGGTAATATATAGGTGATGTCACTTCAAGTTCTGTTGATGAGCATCCAGTCATTATCCCATAAAGAATGGAAACCACAAAAGGGGCCAGCGGATTACTGTGGTTCTCAAATAAAGTAATGAACAAAGTTTTGAGTACAAGGCCTAATGCAGCAGCCACATTCCCAGTAATAATCGGTTTGCCATGTACACAGTCCATTGCAAACCATGACCATGCATTGAATCAAGAAATGCTCAAAAACAACAAGTAATGATACAAAAAGAGTTAAAGGTGGGCGGTTGTATGTGAACGAAGGGATATACAGGTGGAGACATGCAACGTGAAGTGCAGAGGAGAAAAAAAAATGACTAATAATGCTATGGAAATGGTGAGGGTGGATGATCAAAATTAGAAAGCCCTGAGGAAACATTTCAAATTCCATATCCTATTGCAGACCTACTTTCACCATCTTGAACTACAAGAGGCTTCAAGTCTGATAGTGAACAAACTATTGCCATTGAATCTTGCTTTTTTTTGTCCAACGAATTTCAAATAAGTAGCCCTTAAATGTTGATCATTCTCCGATCAAACACCTACTGACAATAACACTCACCATGTTAAGCGATGGTGTGATGATAACCAGCATCTTCAGGCTTCAACCTCAAACCCCTCCCCCCCTACCTACAAAACTGGCATACAGGAGCACTTCTAAACTAGTATTACCACCCACTGTAACTCATGACTATAACTAACGACCGAATGTAAAAGATAAACCGATCCCCCCACATCTGTTGCTGTATAACACAATACTGCATGTATCACATAGTTCTGAAACTCGCATGTCTGCAAGGAATTATCAAGATGCCATACAAATATATATTTTGAAACAGATGATTATGGATATGCATTGCGTCACAACCCCTCATCATCACATAGAAACAAAGCTCAAAACCGTATAAAACAAACATATTTGCACATGCATCATATGACAAAATTTTTAGTTGACAAGCAGAGTATAACCCATAGTAGCAGGTACCAAAGATTTTCTGGCATGCTTTACCTGCAATGATTGAAGTGTATGAATATATTTTGTTGCACATGCATGCACCCACAGATAAACCGACACAAAGATGGAGATGGATATTATGTAACGTAGAGAGGATAATCAGGATGAAAATGCAAGCATGAATCAAATGTAGTAAAACATATCAGACTTAAAATTGATGATGATGCAATAGGTTGGGCTAACGATCCAACTCCCATTCAGAAAAATCACTGTATGCTATTCAAACCCCATCTCGCAAGTGTTATCGATCCCCATCTTGTACTGCAAATACCAAAAAAGATCGATTCTCCTTTTGATAATACATAAATACCCATCCCGACTCCTTGTACACTGTTTAGGATATACTAATGATGAGACAACCTTAGAAAACAACTATTTATTAGCCTGATACTGAAGATAAAGTAGCTCAAGTGATGATGTAGAAAGTGTGGACGACAACGATGATTTTCAAGATCAATTTCATTCAGTGCTTATGGCATACAAAAAATACATGGCACATGGTGTGAGAGATATGCAGGTAAGTATGGCAAGCTTACGAAGCATGAAGAAAAATTTGTAAATGCCAACAAAAGAAGACGCCTACATGAGACAAATCTGGAACAAGAAAACATTGATCACTCAAGATAATGTAAAAAAAACACAAGTAGAGATAGATGGACCTTAAAATGAATGACACAAAGCACCGTGGAATGATACTAGGGATGTAATGATAGAGAAAAAAATTGTAATGCCCCGGATTTCCAAAACAAAGCTAAGTTAAAATTTTCATGATTTTTTTTTCTTTGCAGCGGAACTTAGAAAAGGTTTTAGCAGCAGAATCAGACGATAATGAGTCATCGGTTTTAGAAAACTCCGAGCACGTTGTAGGTATGTGGCCAAGCAACTCATTGACCACCAAAGTGTTCCATTTTATCGAAAACCACATGTTTATTACAACACTACTGCTTGGAAGAGCAGTGTAGGTTCAATAAAAGGAAGCAATACAACTCTATCTAGAGAAACCCTGGAACTTGATGTCGCCTTGCTCCGCATATCGAAACGCAGGTTCAACACCTGAAATCCCCATAAAACGGGGTCAGAACCACTGATGGTCTGATAAGCAAGCAAACGCATATCCATTCAACTCAAGTAAAAGCATGACCACTCAGGGTCGCAGTTCACAATAACCATGCTCTAGTCTCCATGACTTAGCGTATATCATAAGACCTTCCTCAGGGCTATGAGTTGAACATTCACGCAAGTCTTCATGACTTTGCGTAAGCCTCTTCAAGGATGTGATTTAGAATAATCGCTTAAGTCTTCACGACTTAGCCTTGACCTCTTCTTGGCCTCGAATGGATGTCTAGCTCAAGCCTTTATGCTTGGAACATCCGTATCCTACGAATCTAAAAACAACTTTCCGAGTTTCGCTTAGTCGTACGGATATCCTTTGGGTTCTTTCCCAATCGGTCCACTAGTATATCGGCCATGACACCTTTACAAAGGTTATGCAGGACTGACTCAACAACGTCCATACACTCATATATTCAAAGTATCGTTGTACCTAAGTTAATGCTTTGTTTCGATAATTGCACCTCTCCCTGGGCTTAGGGGACTCATATCTGGGCGACAACGCGACAATCTCGGGGTTGATTATTCTATGTATTTTAGATACCCCAGAGGCCTGTTGACCCCATCTTACTAGTAGGACGGTACAACATACCAGAAGAGATCCTTACTAGATAGCCAGATGCATCATGCTACTGCAGTTATTGGGTTCAATCCTTAGATATTTAAGGATAACCACGACCTCCATACCTCTGAGTGACGAAGGCCATCAATGAATTCTATTAGGTTCGGGTGAAATATATGTCACTCAAGGTTGTGCCATCACCGTCTTCCTTGGTGAGAAATTCTGAAAGGGGTCTGCGAGTCTTACAATTACTTGACGAACATTGCATGCCTATAGGGTAGCCTTTGAAAAGTATGTACCCAACCTTAATCACCTACACGACTTTCACTGTGGAACAAAGGTTTTATTCATATGCATGCTTAACTCTGCTCTCGACACTTTGGCCTTGACGAGCACTTCACCTCTTTCGGGTGGAAACAACACACTCTGGCTCAGCGGCCCTTACGAGTCCGGTTGTCGAATAATTCTCAATGAGCATGCACATGACTCGATCTCTACGGATTGGCTACTCGGCGTATTTTTATGCAACGAACTCAGGACCCTGTCAAGGCGCTATCACTACTTCGGTGCAACGACTCTTACAAGTATGGTGCCCTTACAGGTATCAGGGAGACAAGTCATTCTGACATCGTTTCAACAAATGACATCGTTGTGCCACTTATCTGGTTCTGGCAGTTCTCCTGCCAACCATTTCGTCAGCACCTTCCCTGCTCTATCGGCAGTGGTGCGACGACCCTTTCTATATCATAGAAAGTGTTCCATGAACTGGGTAGCACTCTGCTATATGACAGAGTATCCTGCTAAGTTCTTTCTGAGCTATTCTTAGCTTCTTCAGAAATTTCAGCAGCACTTCCTCTCTTTAACGGAGAAAGTGTGTGTCTCTTTTATCAATTTCAACAGCATCTCTCATCTTTGGCGGGAAATCGCTACGCTTAACTCGAAAAATGGATGTGCACCATTGTGCGTACCTTGCATCCATCAAGGTTGTTGGAACCCTGGGCCATAGCCAGGCCATACATAATTAACTTAGTCTTTACGAAAAGAGCATTTTGCCAAAAAGTGAAGTCTTTCCAATGGGGGCTTCATTCGTCAAGCAGAATCTTGAACGAGGAGCGGTAAGGGAATCACATTGGTGATTTGGAGTTGATCTCCATTTGAACGCTCATTTACGCGCCATATATGTAGTATAAGCAGAAACTTGTGCTTTATACAGCGGCGGCGTAAAGAAAATGCATATACTATTGTTTAGGGTGTGTAAATGAACGGAATATCTACATATATATTTGCAGAAAGCATAAGCCTCGGCGTCTTTCAATGCAATGGTGTAAGTAAATGCATAATCGGAAGTGCATTAATCAAAAATTGCAGAAAGCAGGAGCCTTGGCATCATACGACGCGACGACAAAGGTAAATTACATAGCCTATGCGATAAAAGATGCGCCAGCAGTATCAGCAGATATACACCTAGATCTGTATCTGTGAACACCCCAAATTTTTCAAAATCTTTTAAATATTCCCTATTTGCCTCTGATTTCATTTTGTGAGCAATTGAGTCACTTTTAAATCTAAATTCCAGTTCATTTCTCAAAGTTTTACTGAAATTAAATTCATTTTATATATCTGACTTGATTTCGGATCTGGATCCATTGTTAAGATCCAAATCTGAGTCTCGTTGTCCAACTTTTAAATTAAAATTACAGAAAATATAAAAAATAGTTTTTAAATAGCTCGGACAGTCCATCCGACATCCATATGGATCCATCGCGTTGTATTTCTCGATTCGAGTTTTAAAACTTGAACATTTTCTCAAAACCTGGATCCAAACCCACTCTTGTGAAGAAATTTCCCCAAAATAACCCTGACTTTTTAGAAAAAGTCTTCTTTTGTAAAAATTTTGAAATTTTGTAAAAGTAGTTTAAATTCCTTAGTTTTTATAGTTTTTGTCTTCAAAAATACAAAAAAATATAGAAAATGTCAAGGAAAAAAACAAAAATATATATATATATATAAGAAAATAGAAAAAAAAGAAAACACAAATGGGCTTTTAAAAGCACCCTTTTTGAAAAAACAAGTTTGTAACAAACACTTTTTAGAAAAAAACTTTTGTTAAAACCTTCTTTTTAGAAAATTTTATAAAATGGGGGACCCAATCTGAGAGGGGCCTAACGGCCACCTCTTATAAAATCGACCCTCAGGGGGTCGATAATCTCATCCACTTCATCCCATTAACATCGATCATCCACCATCATCCATTTCATCGCCATTTTCATCCACGCTTCTCTTCTTCTCCAATCCCTCCCTTTCCTCTGAAGTCTTCCTCTCAAAGACCAACAAAAGAAGTCTCCTTCCCCCCTTTCTTCAGAACCTCCGCAAATCGGGTAAGTTCTCTTCTCCCTTTTCTGATTTTCCTCTTTTGTTTACCTGTTTTGGGGCTGCCATTGATGCATCATTGATGGTGTCGGTCTGCTTATCGCAATACCGACCCACCAAGTGCTACAGCTACAGGAATCAAGTAATTCCAACATGTTTTTTTTTTTTTATGACTCTAGTCTATAGACGCTTTATTTTATTTGAATTCCTCCAATTTTCTGTCTATTCTGGTTTGAGTCCATGCCTTAATCTCTAATTTACATTCGTTTCCTTTTTTTTTTTTCGTTGCTTGAGTTATTTTCAATTTTTGTTCGGTGTTCTATCTTAATTTGTTTAAATTTCTATGTAATTCTTGTTTTGAATTACGCCCTGCTCCCTGTTTAGGAAGTTGCCCCCCCCACCACAGCATATCAGATGATTAATCCTCTTAGTGTAGCCTCGTCCTCATCAGGGTCTAATCCACTGTGAAACCCATCTGATCTGCGTTTGGTTTCACTAGGGATTTGACCACTCGTTTCTGATTCCTACGTTTGTTACATTCTGCATGCTCGCCTGTTATCGATTACCGTTACATTCCTACAACTGATCTTTCTTCTTTTCTTTTTCATTTATGAACTTTTTTTTTTTGGGTTTCGTTTTCCCGTTTCCTTTATCTTTTGAACATGATTTTCTGTTAATTTTTGTCTCTTCTTTATAGTCGATTATTAATTTTCTTGCTTCCAAGCACATGTTTACACCCCTATGTATTAGATCTAGTAA
This sequence comes from Nuphar pumila, assembly GCF_984573655.1. NCBI lineage: Eukaryota > Viridiplantae > Streptophyta > Magnoliopsida > Nymphaeales > Nymphaeaceae > Nuphar > Nuphar pumila. The sequence continues at coordinate 70,187,698 of NC_143252.1, read as the reverse complement.
TGCGTTTTTAGGTGTTCACTTGAGTCCAGTCCATTGCATCACATCCAATCTAGTTTTATGCACTTTCGACCCAACACCTCCCTGTTATCTTTGTATTTCATGATACATTTTCTGTTATTTATTTTCCTGTCACTTTCTCGATGTTTGAGTAGCTGCTTGTCACATTCTCGTTATTGTGTTTTTACCTGTATTTCAGTTATATTTATTCTTGTTAATGAGTTTATGATTGATCCCTTATTTCAAATCGTTAATTCCCCTTTTCCATTTTGATTTTCCTGTGGATTTAGACCTCCTGCTTACATTATGCTCTTTGTCCTTGACGTTTGGTTTCTTACTTTTATTAACCATGGTGTTTTGATTTTCGTTGAGAATCATCTCATAGAATTACTTCAGCGGATAATGACCTGAAATTATTGTTGAAATGTATGTGAGATTCCGTGTTCCCTGTAAAACAAAGAGGAGTTAAAGCTAAGCAGCCAATTTATGCAGAATGGTACAAATCGAAAACCTGTGTAAGTTTGAAAATCAGTACTGTTACTGGTGGAGGAAGCTTGGTTACAGTTCGTAATCCTTCAAATAAGTGTGTTTGTTATGTCATCACAATCTCTAAAAGGGGATTCTGGCAAATGAGACAAACATAACATATATTGTTATATCGAATATCACTTGCCATCAAGTCCGTAAGAGGTACAGCCAAAGCATGGGTGCCAATGACAAAATCTGGTTATAATTGAAGCTGAGGAGTCTTTCCTTTCAATAGGATCCTATCTGGAAAATGTTGTTCAAGCTGGTTATCTGTATATCCATGTCAGACTTTGAAGGGCCGGCTTGAAGAATTCCTTGACAATAGGGGCCAATGGTGTACCTTGAGAAGAAACGACTCCAATAGTTAATCCAACGATTACCCAACAAAGGTTCTTGATTGTATTGCTGGTATCTCAGAGAAGAGAAACCCAGTAAACAGATCAGTGTGGAATTGGAGGATGAAGGTCAGGTTACACTTCAAAAACTGCATTGTAATATGCAAATAATATCCAATGCCTGCTGGTACCAGAGAATTAAATCGCACCCACATTCCAGCTTCAGTCCCACCCTGACCTTTCACCTCATTGACCATATATTTTCACCATCACCCTTTTACCTGCTAACAGTCCCTCAAAGTCTCACTTCCATTAGCCAAAACTCTATTAACACCATCACTATTCCATCACCAATAGCATGCTGCCATTGTCACCTTCTTCACACCACCTGGCATTCCACTTTCAATTTTCCCAATACTCTAAACCTACAGCAAAAAAATCGCTCACTACTTCCCACACTCTCATCATTTGAACACCCATAACAGGCGACCCTTCACTCAGCAACACTGCTGAGACACCTGCAATCAGCCTATATCTGGTTTTTACATAACATGTGTCAACTACCCCAGCTACTTACATTTAGCAAACATAGCCTACATACAATAGATTTCCTGTGTATTTGTGTGCTCGTTACACAGTGAGCATATTCCACCATGGATCCAGCATGAAAGGATCACAGCGCTATTCAAAATTGGAAAACACAGAGAGCACCCTATGGCTCTTGACAACTTCTCAGATGAAGGAAAGGATTTTGCGAGATTGTGTTTGCAACAAAAGGCTGTCAGATGGCCCTACAGCAGTCCAAGTGATGGAGTACCCTGGTGGCTAAAATGCGGCGTCAGTGGCTGGGCTTGGTTCCAACAGGGGAACCTCTTGAATTAGATTATAGTGTTGCAAATATGGTGAGGTTTATGGTGTAGCTGGAGGGTTAAATGGCACCAGTCTTACTCAACTTTCAGCTTCACAAAAGACACCTTCCTAATTTTTTGTTATTGATTACATCCATATGCATTTATCCCCTCATATAATGCCACTATTCACTGATATCTACTTCCTCCCATTGCACTCTCTCACAGCTGTAAACACCCCAAATTTTCACTCACCTTCTTGACATAGCCCTCAATCGGCACATTTCAATTCTCCGGAAACAATGAAGGGCAAAATGGTCATTTTCTGAGATTGAACCTTTCAAAAAGTCCAAAATTTTATTCTTGAGCCTTAAAATTTCTATATTTAGGTTCAGAGACATCTTCAAATGACAAAATTTCAAAATCCTTTTTCTGGATAAAAAGCTAGAATTTCCAAGTACGAGCTTAGAGTGACATTTCATAGAACATGTCTTTGCATAGCATTGCGTCATTTCACTGCATAGCATGTCAATTTGAGATCTAGAACTCCTGATTTTCAAAATTATCAATCCAGATTTGATTTTTAAACTTTTTCAAATTGATTTTTAAAACCTTGGGTATTCAAAATTACCAATTTTCCCATTTTACCCCCAGGACTTTGAATTACAAAAGTTTTTCTCAAGGAAAACAATTTGGATATTTGGATATTGATTTTAAAGATTTTATCTTAAAACTTTTTGCAAAAGATTTTAAATCTCTTTACAAAATTTTTTTACATTTATTTTATCCATATTTTTGCCCTGAAAAACCAATTTTTCCAAATTCTTGAAAACAAATAATGTTTTATCTCGTATTTTCAAATAAATGGAGCAGGACACGCCTTTGAACTAGCATCATACTCAGACTCCCAGGTAAGTTTCTTATTCTCAAGCGAGACCCACCCGGAGATTGTACAAATTTGCAAAATTTTCTTTTTAATTTCTCAATATTATTTATTTCTTTTTTTTTAGTTAGTGGGCCCACACACATGTGGCACCCCAATTGAAAATAAAAGACCTGCAAAAACAAAACAAAACTTTATTTTTAAAAGGATTTTAAAAGTGAAATGAGATGGCCTTTCCATAAAAGCCTCTCATTTATTTCACTATTCATTTGTTTTTATTTTATTTCTTTTATTTCTTTTATTAATTTGCTTACTTAAAATTTTAAAAGGAAACGGCCCAAACGGCGCCACAGCCATATTTTCAAAAAATTTCCATCTTACCTAAAACTTAGGTAAATGAAACACATTTTTTTGAAAAAATACAAGAGGCGCCCTTTTGAAAACGGCTACCTTTAATGCTACAGTTTTAAAAACTTTCAAGAGAAGTATAACGGATTTTCAAAAGGGAAAGGAAGCTGCGATCTTTTGAAAAGAAGCTGAAAATCTTTAAAAAGGGAAGCCTGGGCCGATTGAAAAGGGGAAGAAATTCTGATTTTATGGTCTTTTTTGGGTTTTCGCAAGGGGCTTCTTCCCAACAACAGAGGAAGCAGCAGGTTTTCGTTGATTTTCCTTCAGTCCATCCCCAGCCGCAGCCCAGCCAGCATCTCCCCATCTGCCTTCAGCTCAATAGCAGGAGGTCCAGCCAGAGTGTGGACCTCTCCTTCAGCCCAGCCAATGCCTTCATCTGCTTCAGCCCACCTGCAAAAGGAAACGTCATCCAGCCAGTGTGTGGACCTCTCCTTCAAGCCAGTCGCAGATCACACAGCAGCAGGAGATCCAGCGGATCCCTCTTTCCCTTCAGCCCCTCAGCAGAAGCCACACGGTTGCTGCCTCTTCTTTGAGTCCAGCAGCAGAGGGCCCAACACAAAAGGGGTATGTGTTTTCTTTGAGAAGGCTGCGATTTCCTTGGAGAAGTCCCACCTCTGACGGCTGTTTCCTTCTCCATTAGCAACTTCTGTTGAACCAAGGTAAAGATCAGTACTCTCTCTCTCTCTCTCTCTTCAATTTTGCTAACAGTTTTCTTGCTTGCTACCCTTGTTGTATTCCTCATCCTCTGTTTTTTTTTCTCTTTGATCTCCACTCAATCATTTCCAACATTGATTGCTACCCACTATGGATTTTGATGGAAATATCGATGTGTGGTCTTTCATTCTTGGTGCCCCATCTGTAGTTGGTATCTCTCTAGTCATTATCTGTGATGGTGGCCTTTGTTTTTTTTTTTTTCTGTTCCATATATGGTGACAAATCCTCTCTCCTTAGCCAGTGAACCTCTTGGTCTTCACATGATCATGGGCTCTTTGCCTCCAAATTGCAATATGATAATGGCTCAATCTTGATCAGAGGCTACTGATGCAATGTTGTCAATCCACTTGGCTATTACCCTCACAAAGTGAAAGGTCCAATCTATTTTTTTTGAAAGAGTATAGATTCATGACTTGGTTCCATGCGATGGATAATCAAGGTCTGATAATCCGGCTGTGCATTCCACCCAAGAATGAGAAAATATAAAAAATGGACAATGGCGAGCAATGCATTCTGTTTGGACCACCTTCAACGCCTAGATATTATTGGGTAGTGTTTTGATCTCCATTGATTTTCAGAAAGTTGGTTGTGGCAGGATGTCATATTTCATTTGGAATAACATCTCTGAACCAAATAACCATCTGTGCATTGTTTCCATGGCTATAGGCATCTGATTTAGTGTACATATGCTGAACTAATAATAATGAATATAGTAAAACCTGCACAGGATAGTTGCTCATTGAAAGGTTGGTTACACAGGTTATTTGACATTTGGTTGTGTTGAAGGTTAATGAAGCTGGTGGTCATTAGTCTTGGATTTTTTTTTTTGGTTACCTACAACAACTATGCCTAAGATTTTGCAGATTATCCTGGTTGTTTACAGGTGATATCAGTTTAATCCAGCTGATAATAGCTGTATCCATGAGTGCAGATCATGTATCGGGTGAAGTTTAACCATTTATATCATCCCAAGTGGGTTTTTCCAGAACAATTTTATTTTGTGCCCCTGTTTAGAGAAGTTTCAATTTTCAAAGTTCAAGCAAATGACAATGCTTAAAAGAGGTCGGGGTAGGCCTAGGAAGACATGGATGTAGGTGATAAGAAAGGATATGAATGCTTTGAACCTCACCGAGGACATGGCATTGGATAGATATGAATGGAGGAAAAGGATTCATGTGGAAGACCCATAATGATTTTCGTTGTTGGTTCATATCGCCGACCCCAATTGTTTTGGGATGAAGGCGTAGTTGTTGTTGTTGTTGAAGCAAATGACAATGCTTGGTATTAGCATGACCTGTGTAGGTATTCAATTAGAAGTTCAGTGAGGTACTGCCAATGGGGGCTGTAGAACTAAAGTAATAAAAAAAGTATAAAGTCAGTATAGAATTAGAAGGTGGAGCTTGTGAAAGTGCCTATAAGGCACTCAACCTGTAAACCAATTTGATCTTATGCCATAAACATGATTTTCTGCAGGAGTGCAGTCTGGATAATCGACCATGTTCATGAATGGATATTTTTACATCCATTCATGATTTATTGACCATCTTTTATATGCTTTGTTATGGATATATAGGGAAGCTCCATACCCATTTTTACGGAGAAATACATTATAATTTGGGAAATACGGCTGTTTAAAATCACCTACAGAAACTGTATATACCTGTATTTTTCTGATTTTACCCATTATATGGAATTTCCATTAATGTGTATATTTTCTTATTATAGGTATATATATATCGATATATATGTATATTTATATGTATACGTATATATGTATATATATATACTTATATATATATATCCCTTCATGTGCACTTGTTATCACATATATTTTTCTTTTCTTTTACTTTATATAAATATTTCTTCATTATCATATATCATTTATCATAAATTCAAGTATTTCTATATCTACATGTATATCTTAGTTGTATATAGTATATATACCCATTTTTTGGTTATCTTGTACTAATTCTCATTTTGCAGGAAAATCTGGAGGAGGCTGATTCTTTTTCATTGTGTATTTTTATTTTGACTTATGTCAGAGATGTAATAATCAACCTTGGAACAATATTTATTTTTACTGCTTAGATTAGGCTGCATCTCATATAGTTTGATTTCAGTAATATCCTGATTCTATGATGCATATATCTCAATTTTCAAAATTCACCGTAGATGAACATGAATGGCACGTGCACCCACTCTTAGAGAGTTGATGAACTCGGTGGAGTCCATATTTACGGCCCTAGTCGGAATATGGACGAGACCCAAATCCATCATCTCTCTACTAGTCACATTGAGCCTACACTCTTAGGCTATCTTAAAAATGCACATCATATTTCTAATGTTTTCAGAATATTGTGAATTAACTCAAATAAACTCTGAACATATTCATGGCCACAGTAAGAATATGTGAAGGATTTACTTTGGTTTAATACACATTTTCCAACAAATTTTTCAGAAAGTTTTTCAAAGTGTATTCATTCATTCAAATCATCTGCATCATGTATTTTTCTCATGATTTTCTCAAGAATTTTTTTTTTCATGGAATCGATGATATTCGAAGTTGGATTTCCCAAATCAAAGTTTTCCTGTGATTTTCTCTGAAAAAGTTATTTTCTTAAGATTCTTTTCAAAAGGAATTTTTCATCTTTCTCAAGAATCCAAGTTGATTTTCAGACATTTCAAAAGATAAGATTCTCAGGAATTCAATTTCCTAAGTTTTAAATTTCCTTCTCCAAAGAATTTTCTATAAATTTTCTATCATTTTCTTAAGAAAATTCTCAAAGTCCGAGTTTTTTCGACAAGTGTTTTCCTTTTCAAATGTTCATCTTTTCTCAAGAATTCCTTCCATTTTTTTCGAGATTCTCATTTCTTTATGGTTTTCCAAATCTTTATAAACTTTCCTCAGATTTCAAATCTTCTTCGTCTGAGTTTCCTGAGAGATTGATTTCCTGAGAAATGCTTTTCAACTCAAAATGTCTTCTAAGTATACATCATATTTTTCCAACTTACATTTTTCAAAAATCTCATAGCACATGCCTGAATTCTCTATGCATTTAGGATAAAACACAATCTCGATAATTTCACTAAGTCAAGCACAATTTTGGTCCTTGGTTTGATTATCCCTGTTAAAGGCGGCAGGAACGGTCGAACCTCGTACCGACAGGTCGAGCCCCATCCCATGGATTTTCTCGCAATTTTCAAAATGGAGGCGAGTATTTCAAAACAATTTCCAAAATCCGGTCAAGTTTAAATCGCGAAAGCATTTTCCTCTCTCTTCCGCAAGGAAGGGAAGACGGGAAAAATTTTGCGACGATAACAGGTTTGGCGACCGAGATGGGACCTGTCCTTGTCTGATCAAAATTGTGCTTGACTTAGTTCAATTATTGAAACTGTGTTCACAAAATGTCAACTATTTACTTTTGATATCATGCGAATCTAGGAGCTTAGATTCTGACCTAGCTGACATTGACTGCATATAGCTTAGGCATGGTTTGGTAGGACTATATTGAGGAGATATTTTCATGCTCACATAGACTTAGGTCTAAACACAACTCTTCTCAATTTAGGATCTGAATGCAAACAATGTATGCTTCTGCAAAGATTTTCAAAATCTATCTCTCTAGGACTTAGAGCCCTCTATTTCTTGCATGTGATCATTTTTTTCAAACCTCTATTACCTATCATTACCCGGTCTTCACGTTGCTGGGCTCTCTTCCAGAACCCTAGTTCGGGACAGAGCCTCACAACTGGGCCAATTATTTGGGTTAACACCCGCCTACCACGTACCGCGGGCCACAGTCCGAAGTATATCGGTAGGCGCTCAAGGATGTTGGAAAACCTTACTTTAGAACCGGAGTTGAAATTATATGCCACGTACCTCGGATTTTGGTTCGGGTATATCGGCATAACTGGATTGGACAAAGATGATCTGAACCTAGAGTTAAGATTAAGGTCCTACAACTGTTTTTCAAAATGATGCATCTAGAGTCAGCCTTTTAGGGAATGTCGTATGTGCAGGATGTGATTGTTCGTATGCTACATTTATTCCTTTCCCATTTTCCCAAAATATTTTCAAATATCCATATTTCTCACATTTTCCTTTATTTCCTAAAACCCTGGATGATTTTCTCAAATATCCAATTTCTTTCAAAACCCCAGGTGGTTTTCCATTCTACCATTCTACTGGATCTCGAATTCTCAACTGCATTTTATATCCTGCCTGCAAATTTTTTAAAATTTCCTACATTTTCCTAAGTCTGATTCCGTGTCTTTCTCTGTTTTCAGTCCAATGGCATCCAGTCAAGTCGATCCTATCTTTCCTGAAGGTCACATCTCCTACGAGGTGCGACAAGGTCGTCCTGAACATCGAGCCCTTAGCACCAGAACTTTCATTCCCCGGTGGTACTATTCCTTTTCCCGAATGTTCCTGGACCATTTAAGCGAGTGCGGATTAGAATTGACGTCAGCAGTCGGAAAGCAGACCATCAACGGCAACCTGATCCACGCAATGACGGAACGATGGAATCCTCGAACATGTACTTTCTGGTTCCCGTAGGGAGAGATGACCGTTTTAATGGATGAATTTTCAGAAATCATGGGATTACCAGAACCAGCCGGTCAAGCAGGAGATCCATTAGAAGATCAATTCCTTATTAATGTCAAGGGTTTGGATCCCCGAGACTCATTAGCTCGTATGACGGGCCGCTGATCTAGTTAGACGGAAATGAATATGTTGACCTGCTCGAGTTGTACCGCCAGTACGGAACCTTCATCGAAGTTAGCTCGCTATCAAGGACAGCTAGAGAAAGGATTCAGAATGCAATGGTTCTATGCACCGTAGGATTAACCCTCTTCCTAGACAGACAAAACTACATGGACATCAGAATAATCTAGCTTATGAGAAGATGGGGAAGTCGACAGACCAATCGCCTCTCCATAGACATGGCAGCGCTCGCCTTCCTATATCGTGGTTTAACTCGATTCTCACTTGGAGAATACATCTTAGTTGAAGGATGCATTTACGCGCTTCAATCCTGGTTCTTCCAGCATGTTCCAGCCTGAGCAAGCTCTTTCAGATACAATGGTCAAAAACTTCTCCCAGTGTCGCAGCACCAAACCATGATCGACGACATTCAAGAAGATGACATAGTTTGGGATTATTTTGATCGACAACTATCTCCTCCCAGATACACATATGCTTATGGCAAGAGGTTCAAGTTGCTGGGACCTTTCTTCTGCACTTACTACCAACCAAAGAGATGTGTTCGGCAATTCTCCCAGAGGCAGCAGTACGTTGAAGTCCGACTGCTATCAGGAGCTATGGCAGAGTTTGATCTCACTTCCCCATAATGGTCTGGGGCATATCATTCTGCCCGCTACAGCTAGGATTCTTTTGTTTCTCTTAAAATCTTTCCTGGTCCTAGAGTGTCTGCCGACTATCGTGAATGGTGGCAAATTGTCTGTCCTCCACCTCTTTGTCAAGATCAATAAAATCATATTTTTCTCATTTCAATAAAATTCTCTCAGTTTCTATTATTGTTTGACGACCTCGCCTAGGTAACAAGGCACATTTTCGTTGTTTATTTCTCTTGCAAAAAGAATGACAACACAATTGTCGTGATTCCCGCGACGACTCAGTCCCTAGTAATGGGATATCTTTTTCAGATTGTCTACCATATTTTCAGCAAATATTTCTTCCAAAAGCCAATTCCTTCATAATCTAATCAGGTATTTGCCCTGCAGAGAGCATCCGCAACATTTGATGGTTCGAACAAGGTCAGGAAGAAGAACCACATCATCACAGCACTCCTCAGCCTCAGAAGGAGAAATGGATCATCCCGTGAATCAAGATCAACAACAAGAGGATGATGGCATAGATCCGCAAATGTATGCCATGTTCCGAAAAATGATGAATAAAATGATGAGTGAACAAGCTGGGACTAGTGCAGAAAAAAATCAATTCAGAGAAAAGTTCCACGGACATAAGAATAAGAAGGCTTCCAAGAAGCAGGTTCAGCCAGAAGAAATTTCAGATGAATCAGAATCAACAGAAGACACTAAGGAAGAATATGAGGTGCCTTCGGCATTTCAGAAATGTGGCCGAGAAGAAAGGAAGAGCCGCAAATCAAAGAATCAAGTCACAAAAGAACCCCTGCAGTCACAATTCAGGGAAATGGCCCGAGTTGTTAAGGATCTCCAAGCCCGCGACAAGGGCAAGAAAGTCTTCACCAGCGAGGACTTCTATGACGGTTGAGAAGGGGATGACGATCTCGAAAACCTTCCCCGAAAATTCATCAAGTTTGATGGTTCTGGCGACCCGAAAGGCCATCTCGCCACTTTCTTCGTAGAGTGCTCAAGATTCAAGAGAGATAACAGAGCACTATTCATGTGTTTCCCTCGCAGCTTGGAAGGAGTTGCAACTAAATGGTATGTTGAGCATATCAATCCCATCGAGCTCAAGGAGTTCGATAAAGTGGTTAATTTATTTATTGAACGCTTCTTGTTCAACACAGAAGCGCTCCCGACATTAAGTCATCTCTGCAGTCTGAGGCAGAATGAGAATGAAAAAGCATGGGACTTCATTAAATGGAGGTCAGCCTGTAATAAAATGAAAGATCCCATTTCAGAAAGGCACGCCCTGTCCCTAATCCTCAACAACTTTTCTCAACCTCTGAGAGGATTGATCTCCACCGCACCATCCTGGACCTTCATTGAATTAACTGAGCGAGCAGAATGGCTCGAGCTGAGTGTAGAGAATGGAGTGTATGAAGGCTTCACTTTTTCCAAGAGCAACACTCAAGGTGAGCAGAAGAAGAAAGCCCACTTCACCTTCTCTGCCAACAACAACAACCAAAATCAGTATAAAGGGCAGAAGAAAGATTACTGCAACGGCGCAGGCAATTCCAACAATAAAGGAGATCAGAGAATGAAGCCTACTCCTCAATACAGCAAGCCTTCTCAGCAAGACCAAGGGCCGAAACTGCGTGAAAAAGTTAAGCATGAAGGATGGAGTTATGACCGAAAGTTTACACTTCTCGACCAATCACTCGAAGATGTGCTCGAGTATATGCTGTTCAAGGAAATGGTCAAGTTGCCTAGATTGGCTGATCCCCCTGTGCCTATGGGAAAATGGAAGGATCAATTCTGCAAGTTCCACAGAACAGTGGGACACAACACTGAGAACTGTTTTGTTCTCAAGAACATTGTGCAGGATCTTATTGACAAGAATTTATTGGTAGAAGGAGAAGAAGAAGAGAAAATGAATAATCTCAAGCAGCCTTTTCCTTCACACACTACAACAGTAGTATCAAAACAACCCTTCTTACCTCACAAACACATCAAACCGTGTTCCACACCAGATCTACAAGTTCAGCATCAGGTGTCAGTGCTACGACAAGCAGCTCCAGCTTCTTAAAAGATGGACCTAATCTCAGCATTCAGCAAGATGAAAGTTTCTGAAGCACCTGTAAAGTCAGCCCCCAAGTCAAAGGGAATTCCTAACTTCCTCAATCAAATCATCAAACCCAGGCCAGAAAGTTCAAGTCAGAAGCCTATGACCGCTCTGTCCAATGTTTCCATTCTTGACTTGGCCAAGAGTTCCTGCACGCATCAGCAAGTACTGGATGATTTGCTCAGAAAGATCAAAGTTAAGCCCAGTACCACTCCTGAAGATATGGCACAAATTGTGAATTTAGCCATGACTAACGCGCCAATCACTTTCTCGGATGAGGACCTTCCAAAGCCTCATTCCTTTCACAATAATGCTCTCTACATTGTCGTTCGGGTAAGGGGAATGACAGTACCCCATGTGCTAGTTGATGGAGGCAGCAACCTCAATATATGTCCCGAAATGACCGCAAAGGCGCTAGGCATTAAGGTAGAAGAATACATTCCAGATCCTATTACCATCTACGGGTTTGACAACCATGGACAAACAGCTAAGGGCAATATATTTCTAGAAGTGTCCATCAACTATTTTGTGCATTCAGTGCTTTTTCATGTGGTCAATGTGCCACCCACCTACAACCTGCTGCTCGGAAGGACGCGGATTCATAATACAAATGCAGTGCCTTCCACCTTGCATCAATGCGTAAAATGGTCCAAAGGTGGAATAATTACAACAGTGCTCGGAGAGGACCCAGAAGAAAGGCTCCCACAGCCTATGATCCCTCGACCATCATTCACTGCAGATATTCCTAGCATCAGAGCGAGTGAAGAAATCAGTCTCAGAGAAAGTCAGGAAATACTCCAGGCAACATCAGAATTATCCCTGCACACTGTAGCCATGACCCGATGAAGAGGTCCCAAGTTCTTCAAGATTGGAGGTCGTGTCAGCTACGACATTGTCAAAGATCATCCATTGTTCCCATAATTCATGAAAGCAAGAAAGAGATTTGATTTACTTCTGAAGCATGGTTATCAACCCTTTAAAGGACTGGGCAAAAATGAAGATGGTCATGTTGAGCCAATGTTCCAAAAGCATCGTCCCCATAGAGCAGGACTGGGGTTTTCCGGGGGGAGCTCAACAAAGAAGACTGTTTTTGTTAAAGGGGCACAATAAGAAATCAGTTGTTGCTTTTCCTTTCTATTCCTTTCAAAATAAATGTCTCAATGTCTTTTATCAAGACAAATCAATAAAATGTCAAGTTTCTTTGTCTATCTAGATGCCATCTGTCTCCTTTGTCTCTATATCCTCATTTTATAACTCAATGTCATTTTATGCATACGTCTTTTTGAATGACTGTTTGTCGTATGATGGACGATTTTTCCTGAATCTAATTTCTTATCCAAAATTTCAGAAATATCTTCCCGTGCAATCAAGAAACTCGTTCTCAATCCAAAGGCTTTCCAGAAGTCGGCAGCAATTCATCGAGTCAAAGCGAGCACCGAAGATGGCAAGATTGCAAAGCAGTCAGATGATCGTGCAGAATATGATCAGTCTCTTCAGGAATTACCAGAGTTCGCCGCAGTTCAGAAGCAGGACGAACCATCTCCTCTAGTACAAGATTCGACTGAAGATGTCAATATCGGTTCAGAGGACAATCTGTAAACACCCCAAATTTTCACTCACTTCCCTGACATCGCCCTCAATCATCATATTTCAGCTCTTTAGAAGCAATAAAGGGCAAAATGGTAATTTTCCAAGATTGAACCTTGCAGAAGGTCATAAATTTCATTCTTGAGCCTCAAAACTTCTATATTTAGGTTCAGAGACATCTTCAAATTGCAAAATTTCAATATCCTTTTTCCGGACAAAAAGCTAGAATTTCCAAGTCCAAGATCAGAGTGACATTTCATAGAACATGTCTTTGCATAGCATTGTATCATTTCACTGCATAGCATGTCAGTTTGAGATCCAGAACTCCTGATTTTCAAAATTGTCCATCCAGATTTGATTTTTAAACTTTTTCAAATTGATTTTTAAAAACCCTAGGTACTCAAAATTACCAAATTTTCCCATTTTACCCCCAGGACTTTGAATTACAAAAATTTTCTCAAGAAAAACAATATGGATATTTGGATATTGATTTTAAAGATTTTATCTCAAAACTTTTTGCAAAAGATTTTAAATCTCTTTACAAATTTTGTTCTTACATTTATCCATATTTTTTTCCCTAAAAACCCAATTTTTCCAAATTCTTGAAAAACAAATAATATTTTATCTCGTATCTTCAAAAAAAAAAATGGAGCGGGACCCGCCTTTGAACTAGCATCATACTCAGACTCCCAGGTAAGTTGTTTATTCTTAAGCGGGACCCACCCGAAGTCCATACCAATTTGCAAATTCTTCTTTTTAATTTCTTAATGTATTTATTTAGTTTTTTTAGTTAGTGGGCCCACACACATGTGGCACCCCACTTGAAAATAAAAGATTTGCAAAAACAAAATAAAGCTTTATTTTCAAAAGGATTTTAAAAGTGGATTGAGGTGGCATTTCCATAAAAGCCTCTCATTTATTTCCTTTTTATTTTATTTGTTTTAATAATTTTTTTTTTTAGAAAGAGGCAGCCTTAATGGCACAGCCGAATTTTCCTAAAGTAAAAAATTTCATTTTTACCAAAAACTTAGGTAAATGAAACAAAATTTTGGAAAAAAAGATGCGCCCCTTTTGATTTTCAAATATCGGTTTCAAAAGAATTTCAAAAACCATAACGGTGCTCTTAAAAGAAGATACGTTTTTGTAGAAAGGGGCTGAAGGTCGTTAAAGGACCCAGCCATGGATCGATGAAGGAGGAGAGCAATTGAATTTTCTTTTTTTTTTTCGGTGGTGCAGGGGTCTTCTTCTCAAGGGAGAGGCTGCCCAGCTGCTGGAGCTGGCCTTCAACCCAACCACAGGGAGGCTATCATCCACAGGCGCAGTGAGGTCCATCACAGCAAGCTGCCCATCATTTCTTGCAGCTACACAGCAGAGCCCATCATTGTCCACCTCCAACAGCCAACGTGGTCTTCAACTTCTTCAGCTTGCAGCCATCTCTGCTGCCCACCGCCCAGCCTTCTCAGCGTGCCCACAGCCCAGCCGCACATCCTTCAGCCGCAGGAGAACCAGCTGCCCCCTTTCTCTCAGTCCAGCCGTAAAGGATCCAGCAGGGTCCATCTTCCTTCAGTCCAGCCAGCAGGAGGTCCATCGTGAAACACCATTTTCATCTCCACTTCAGCCCAGTCACCATCTGCATCTCCTTCAAATCCTCCAGTTGCAGAGAATCTCCATCCAGCAGTTTTCCTTTTTTTTTTAGCCCATCAGCAGAACATCGACATTTATTTGCCCTCTACAGATCGTTTGGAACAAAGGACTTACAAGGTAACGTATGGCTGTATGTATTTTCATTTCATTCTTTATGTTTTCCTGTTTTGTTATTTTGAAAAATTTTCATTTCATCATAATCTTCTGAATTCCATGATTGTTTCAATGTTATATTTTTCCTGTCTTTTATTACTTGAATTTCATATTTGTTTTGTTTCCTGCATTTCTAGTTTTGTTTTTATTTCCTGTTGTGCTTTCGTTTCAAGTCATTCCATTTACAAAATTTTTCTGTCATTCGTTCATTAAATTCCTGTTTCTTCATTCAGTTTTCCTGTTTTGCTTTCTTTCCTGTTTTCTTCATTCAATAAATTTCCTGTTTTACATGTCATTTTCCTGTTTGTTTTCTTTTTCAAGTCATTTTCTGTTTTTGCAAATACAGAACTTCCTGCTGTCTTCAAGTAAAGTTCTTAGTTACTTCATTTTTCAGTCCTTTTAGCCCATTTCTTGTCTTTGATGGTTTGTCATTCAATAAAATTTCATGCCATTTCAGTGGATGTTGTATCTTGATCTCCAGTATATCAAATAAGGTTTTATTCTCCCTATTTTACATTCATTTTTCTTATACAGTAACTTCATGCCTTCATTACAAGCACTTGTGTTGATTCCATTGCCTACCAAACATCTTGTATACATTATTTGAATGATGCCCATCTTATTATCTCAGATTTTGTATTTAGTTATCCTAAGTCATCAATGACTGTAATTCAGCTGGTTACAGGAAAATGAATAAAGTCTTTATTCATGACTTTCAGCCACATACTTTCAGCCTAAAATTTTTGTAGATTATCATATATTAGCTTTTGCATAGTCATCTACATCATGTATAGCTTATTCATGTAGATATTTTCTATGTAGATATCCACCATCATTCCTATTCATGGGTGTGTCATCCATGTGTGTTCATTCCCCTTTCTGCAGGAGTACCCATTCTTGATAATCGGCTATGTTCATGAACGGATATATCCATATCCGTTCATGATCTCTATGCCATCTTTTGCATACTTCATTATTGATATATAGAGAAGCTCCATACCTATTTTTATTGAAAATTATCTGGTAGTTTGGAAACTACAACTGTGCGAAATCACCTACAGAAACTGTATATACCTGTATTTTCTGATTTTACCCATTATATGGAATTTTCCTTTATATGTATATTTTCTCATTATAGGTATATATATATATCGATATCCATTGTATATCTACCTGTATATATACATATATATGTATATATATATGTATATATATATGTACTTATATATATATCCCTTCATGAGTATTTGTTATTACATATATTTTTCTTTTCTCTTACTCTTATAAATATATCTTCATTATCATATATCATTCATCATAAATTCAAGTATTTTTATATCTACATGTATATTTTTGTTGTATATAGTATATATGTCCATTTCCTTGGTTATTTTGTACTAACTCTCATTTTACAGGAAAATCTAGAAGATGCAGATTCCTTGGCTCCATTTCAATTTTCTTTTACTTTATGTTATGCAATGTAACAATCCAATGTAAACCTTGGAATAAGATTTACTTTTACTGCTTAGATTAGGCCACATCTCATATAGTTTTGATTACAGTAATATCCTGATTCTATGATGCATATATATCTCAATTTTTCAAAATTCACCGTGGATGAACATGAATGGCACGTGCACCAACTCTTAGAGAGTTGATGAACTCGGTGGAGTCCATATTTACGGCCCTAGTCGAAATATGGACGAGACCCAGATCCATCATCTCTCTACTAGTCACATTGAGCCTACACTCTTGGGCTATCTTGAAAATGCACCTCATATTTCCAATGTTTTCAAAATATTGTGAATTAATTCAAATAAACCCTGAATATATTCATGGCCACAGTCAGAATATGTGAAGGATTTAGTTTGGTTTAATCCACATTTTTTTTAACAAATTTTTCAGAAAGTTTTTCAAAGTGCAATCATTCATTCAAATCATCTGCATCATTCATTTTTCTCATGATTTTCTCAAAAGATTTTCATTTCATGGAGTCGATTTCTCAAGAAACTATGATGATATTAGGAGTTGGATTTTCCAAATCAAAATTTTCCTATGATTTTCCTTGGAAATGTTATTTTCTTAAGATTCTTTTCAAGAGGAATTTCTCATCTTTCTCAAGAATCAAAGTTGATTTTCAGACATTTCAAAGACAAGGTTCTCAGGATTTCGATTTCCTAAGTTCTAAATTTCCTTCTCCAACGAATTTTTCCTATAAATTTCCTATCCTTTTCTTAAGAAAATTCTCAAAGTCTGAGTTTTCCCAACAAGTACTTTCCTTTTTCAAATGTTCATATTTTCTAAAGAATTCCTATAGTTTTCCTGAGATTCTTATTTCCTCATGATTTTCCAAGTCTTCCTAAGCTTTCTCAAAATTTTCCTGAGATTCTCATTTCTTCATGGTTTTCTAAGTCTTTATAAACTTTCTCAAGATTTTCTCGAGATACTCACTTCTTCAAGATTTTCCAACTCTTTGTAAACTTTCTCGAGATTTCAAACCTTCTTCGTCTGAGTTTTTCTGAGTGATTGTATTCCATCTTTTTCCTGAGAAACGCTTTTCAACTCCAAATGTTTTCTAGGCATACATCATATTTTCCAATTTACATTTTCCAAAACTATCACAGCACATGCCTGAATTCTCTGTGCATTTAGGATAGAACACGATTTCCATAATTTTACTGAGTCAAGCACAATTTTGGTCCTTGGTTCGATTACCCCTGTTAAAGGCGGCAGGAACGGTTGAACCTCGTACCGACAGGTCGAGCCCCATCCCATGGATTTTCCCGCAATTTTCAAAACGGAGGCGAGTATTTAAAATAATTTCCAAAATCTGGTCAAGTTTGAATCGCGAAACCATTTCCCTCTCTCTTCCGCAAGGAAGGGAAGACGGGAAAATTTTTTCGACGATAACAGGTTTGGCGACCGAGATGGGACCTGTCCTTGTCTGATTAAAATTGTGCTTGACTTAGTTCAATTATCGAAATTATGTTCACAAAATGTCAGCTCTTTTACTTTTGATATCATGCGAACCTAGGAGCCTAGATTCTGACCTAGCTGACATTGACTGCATATAGCTTAGGCATGGTTTGGTAGGACTATATTGAGGAGATATATTCATGTTCACATAGACTTAGGTCTAAATATAACTCTCCTCAATTTAGGATCTGAATGCAAACAATGTATGCTTCTTCAAAGATTTTCAAAATCTATCTCTCTAGGTTTAGAGCCATCTATTTCTTGCATGTGATCATTTTTTTAAAACCCCAATTACCTATCATTACCCGGTCTTCACGTTGCTGGGCTCTATTCCAGAACCCTAGTTTGGGATAGAGCCTCACAACTGGGCCACCTATTTGGGTTAACACCCCCCTACCACGTACCGCGGGCCACAGTCCGAAGTATATCGGTAGGCACTCAAGGATGTTGGAAAACCTTACCTTAGAACCGGAGTTGAAATTATATGCTATGTACCTCGGATTTTGATTCGGGTATATCGGCATAACTGGATTGGACAAAGATGATCTGAACTTAGAGGTAGGATTAGAGTCCTACAGCTGTTTTCAAATTGATGCATTTAGAGTCAGCCTTTTAGGGAGTGTTGAATGTGCATAAATGTTTGTGCAGGATGTGATTGTATGTGTGTTATTTCCTCAATTCTTTATATTTCCCAATATTTTCCAATTTATTAGACCTTTTTCAAAATATTCTTATTTTCCATGAGATATCTTTCTCAAACCCTGGATGATTTTCTCAAAACATCCTATTTCTTTCAAAACTCCAGGTGGTTTTTCCATTCTACCTTTCCACTGGATCTCAAATTTCCAGCTACATTTTATATCCTGCCTGCAAAATTTTTCAAAATTTCATACATTTTCCTAAGTCTCATTCCGAGTCTTTTTCTATTTTCAGTTCGATGGCATCCAGTCAAGTCGATCCTATCTTTCCTGAAGGTCACATCTCCTACGAGGTGCGACAAGGTCGTCGTGAACATCGAGCCCTTAGCACTGGAACTTTCATTCCCCGGTGGTACTATTCCTGGCTCAAAAGCTTTTCCCGAATGTTCCCAGACCATTTGAGCGAGTGCAGATTAGAATTAGCGTCAGCAGTTGGAAAGCAGACCATCAACGGCAACCTGATCCACGCAATGGCAGAACGATGGAATCCTCGGACATGTACCTTCTGGTTCCCGTGGGGAGAAATGACCGTTTTAATGGATGCACTTTCAGAAATCATGGGATTACCAGAACCAGCTGGTCAGCCAAGCGATCCATTAGAGCATCAATTCCTGATCAATGTCAAGGGTTTGGACCCCCGAGATTCATTAGCTCGTATGACAGGCCGCCGATCCTGGCCCCTGATCCAGTTGGAGGGAAATGAATATGTTGACCTGCTTGAGTTGTATCGCCAGTACGGGACCTTCGTTGAAGTCAGTTCGCTATCCAGGACAGCTAAAGAAAGGATTCAGAATGCAATGGTGTTGTGCACTGTAGGATTATCCCTCTTCCCAGACGGACAAAACTACATGGACATCAGAATAATCCAGCTTATGAGAAGATGGGGAAGTCGGCAAACCAATCACCTCTCCATAGTCATGGCAGCGCTCGCTTTCCTATATCGTGGTCTGACTCGATTTTCACTTAGAGAATCTATTTTAGTTGAAGGATGCATCTACGCACTTCAATCCTGGTTCTTTCAGCATGTTCCAGCCCGAGCAAGCTCTTTCAGATATAATGGTCAAGAACTTCTTCCAGTGGCACAGTACCGGTCTATGATCAACAACATACAAGAAGATGATGTTGTCTGGGACTATTTTGATCGGCAATTATCTCCTCCCAGATACACATACGCTTATGGCAAGCGGTTCAAGTTGCTGGGACCATTCTTCTGCACTTACTACCAACCAGAGAGATGTGTTCGACAGTTCTCCCAGAGACAGCAGTACGTCGAAGCCCGATTGTTATCAGGAGTTATGGCAGAGTTTGATCTCACTTCCGCACAATGGTCCGGGGCATATCATTCTGCCCGCTACGGCTGGGATTCCTTTGTCTCTCTTAAAAATTTTCCTGGTCCTAGAGTGTCTGCTGATTATCGTGAATGGTGGCAAATTGTTTGTCCTCCACCTCTTTGTCAAGATCAATAAAATCATGTTTTCTCATTTTAATAAAATTCTCTCTTTTTCTATTGTGGTTTGACGACCTCGCCTAGGTAACAAGGCATATTTTCTTTGTTTGTTTCTCGTGCTAAAAGAATTGACAACACAATTGTCGTGATTCTAGCGACGACTCAGTCCCTAGTAATGGGAAATCTTCTTCAAATTGTCTACCATATTTTCAATAAATATTTCTTCCAAAAGCCAATTCCTTCATAATCTAATCAGGTATTTGCGATGCAGAGAGCATCCACAGCTACATTAGAGCATCCGCAGTATTTGATGGTTCGAACGAGATCAGGAAGAAGAACCACATCATCACAGCACTCCTCAGCTTCAGAAGGAGAAATGGATCATCCCGTGAATCAAGATCAACAACAAGAGGATGATGGCATAGATCCGCAAATGTATGCCATGTTCCGAAAGATGATGAATAAAATGATGAGTGAACAAGCTCGGACTAGTGCAGAAAAAAATCAATTCAGAGAAAAGTTCCACAGGCACAAGAATAAGAAGGCTCCCAAGAAACAGATTCAGCTAGAAGAAATCTCAGATGAATCAGAATCAACGGAAGACACTGAGGAAGAATATGAGGTGCCTCCGGCATTTCAGAAACGTGGGCGAGAACAAAGGAAGAGCCGCAAATCAAAGAATCAGGTCACAGAAGAACCCCTGCAATCACAATTCAGGGAAATGGCCCGAGTTGTTAAGGATCTCCAAGCCCGCGACAAGGGCAAGAAAGTCTTCACCAGTGAGGACTTCTATGACGGCCTCGAAGGGGATGACGATCTCGAAAACCTTCCCCGAAAATTCATCAAGTTCGATGGTTCTGGCGATCCGAAAGCCCATCTCGCCACTTTCTTTATAGAGTGCTCAAGATTCAAGAGAGATAACAGAGCACTATTCCTGTGTTTCCCTCGCAGCTTGGAAGGAGTTGCAGCTAAATGGTATGCCGAGCATATTAATCCCATCGAGCTCAAGGAGTTCGATAAAGTGGTGAATTTATTTATTGAGCGCTTCTTGTTCAACACAGAAGCACTCCCGACATTAAGTCATCTCTGCAGTCTGAGGCAGAATGAGAATGAAAAAGCACGAGATTTCATTCACAGATGGAGGTCAGCCTGTAACAAAATGAGAGATCCCATATCTGAAAGGCACGCTTTGTCATTGATCCTCAACAACTTTTCTCAGCCATTAAGAGGATTAATCTCTACTGCACCATCCAGGACCTTCATTGAATTAACTGAGCGAGCAGAATGGCTCGAGCTGAGCGTAGAGAATGGAGTCTATGAAGGCTTCACCTTTTCCAAGAGTAATCCCCAAGGTGAGCAGAAGAAGAAAGCTCACTTCACCTTCTCTGCCAACAACAACAACCACAATAGCCGAAATCAGTACAAAGGGCAGAAGAAAGATTACTGTTACGGCACAGGCAATTCCAACAATAAAGGAGATCAGAAAATGAAGCCTGCTCCTCAATACAGCAAGCCTTCTTAGCAAGACCAAGGGCCGAAATTGCGTGAAAAAGTTAAACATGAAGGATGGAGTTATGACCGAAAATTTACTCCTCTCGACCAATCACTCAAAGATGTGCTCGAGTATATGTTGTCGAAGGAAATGGTCAAGTTACCGAGGTTGGCTGATCCCTCTGTGCCTATGGGGAAATAGAAAGATCAATTCTGCAAGTTCCACAGAACAGTGGGACACAGCACTGAGAATTGTTTCGTTCTCAAGAACATTGTGCAGGATCTTATTGACAAGAATTTATTGGTAGAAGGAGAAGAAGAAGAAAAAATGGACATTCTTAAGCAGCCTTTTCCTTCACACACCACAGCAGTAGTGTCTGCATAGCCATTCTTACCGCATGAGCACATCAAGCCGTGTTCTGCACAAGATCTCCAGGTTCAGCACCAGGTGTCAGTACTACGACAAGCAACTCCTGATTCTAAGAAGATGGATCTAATCTCAGCATTGGGCAAGATGAAAGTCTCTAAAGCATCTGTAAAGTCAGCCTCCAAGTCAAAGGGACTTCCTGATTTTCTCAATCAAATCATCAAGCCCTAGCCGGAGAATTCAAGTCAGAAGCCCTTGATCGCTCTGTCCAATATTTCCATTCTTGACTTGGCCAAGAGTTTCTGCAAGCATCAACAAGTACTGGATGATCTGCTCAGAAAGATCAAAGTTAAGCCCAGTACCACTCCTGAAGACATGGCACAAATTGTGAATTCAGCCATGACTAATGCGCCGATTACTTTCTCGGATGAGGACCTTCCAAAGCCTCATTCCTTTCACAATAATGCACTTTACATCGTCGTTCAGGTAAGGGGAATGACAGTACCCCATGTGCTAGTAGATGGAGGCAGCAGCCTCAATATATGTCCTGAAATGACCGCAAAGGCGCTAGGTATTAAGGAAGAAGAATACATTCCAGACCCTATCACCATCTACGGGTTTGACAACCATGGCCAAACAGCTAAAGGCAAGATATTCCTGGAAGTGTTCATCAATTATTCTGTGCATTCAGTGCTTTTTCATGTGGTCAATGTGCCACCCACCTACAATTTGCTGCTCGGAAGGACATGGATTCATAATGCAAATGCAGTGCCTTCCACATTGCATCAATGCGTAAAATGGTCCAAAGGTGGAATGATTACAATAGTGCTCAGAGAGGACCCAGAAGAAAGACTCCCATAGCCTATGATTCCTCGACCATCATTCACTGCAGATATTCCTAGCATCAGAGAGAATGAAGAAATCAGTCTCGGAGAAAGTCAGGAAATACTCCAGGCAACGTCAGAACTATCCCTGCACACTGTAGCCATGACCCGATGGAGAGGTCCCAAGTTCTTCAAGAGTGGAGGTTGTGTCAGCTACGACACTGTCAAAGATCATCCATTGTTTCCACAATTCATGAAAGCAAGAAAGGGATTCAACTTACTTCTGAAGCATGGTTATCAACCCTTTAAAGGACTGGGCAAAAATGAAGATGTTTGTGTCGAGCCAATAATCCAAAAGCATCGTCCCCACAGGGCAGTATTAGGGTTTTCCGGCGGGAGCTCACCAAAGAAGACTGTTTTTGTTAAAGGGGCACATTGAGAATCGTTGTTGCATTTCCTTTCTATTCCTTTCAAAATAAATGTCTCAATGTCTTTTATCAAGTCAAATCAATAAAATGTCAAGTTTCTTTGTCTATCTGGATGCCATCTGTCTCCTTTATCTCTATTTTATAACTAAATGTCATTTTATGCATAGTTCTTTTTAAATGATTGTTTGTCATATGATGGACGATTTTTCCTGAATCCCATTTCTTATCCAAAATTTCAAAAATGTCTTCCCAAACAATCAAGAAACTCGTTATCAATCCAAAGGCTTTCCAAAAATCGGCAACAATTCACCGAGTCAAAGCAAGCATAGGAGATAGCAAGGTTGCAAAGCAGTTAGATGATTA
Source organism: Nuphar pumila (assembly GCF_984573655.1). NCBI lineage: Eukaryota > Viridiplantae > Streptophyta > Magnoliopsida > Nymphaeales > Nymphaeaceae > Nuphar > Nuphar pumila. Next base: position 70,164,554 of record NC_143252.1, on the reverse strand, counting down.
TGCAGAATTTGATCCGTCCCTTCAGGAGTTACCAGAGTTTGCCTCAGTTCAGAAGCAAGATGAACCATCTGCTCTAGTACAAGATCCTACTGAAGATGTCAATATCAGCTCAGAGGAAGATCCCAAGATTCTCAAGATCGGTACCAGTATAAGTCCGGAAGAGAAAGAAAGGCTTACAAATTTTCTCAAGCAACATGAAGAAGTGTTCGCATGTACATATGAAGATATGCCGGGCTTAGATCCCAAATTGGTCGAACACCGACTCGTTTTGAAGCCAGATGTAAAGCCAGTTAAGCAAAAGCTAAGAAAAATGTATCCTAGAATAGAACAACAAGTCAAAGAAGGACTTGAAGATCTGCTCAAAGCAAGATTTATCCGACCTATTGACTATCCAGATTGGTTAGCCAATATCGTTGTTGTCCCAAAGAAAAGTGGCAAAGTCAGGATTTGCATAGACTTCAGAGACCTCAACAAGGCAACTCCGAAGGATGACTATCCACTGCCAAGCATTGATCTTCTGATTGACAGCACAGCAAGACATGCCATGTTCTCCTTCATGGATGGATATTCCGGCTACAACCAGATTAAGTTGGCCGCCCGCAACCAATCAAAAACTTCCTTTACTACGCCTTGGGGCACTTTCTGCTATACAGTTATGCCTTTTGGGCTCAAGAACGCTGGAGCAACATATCAACGGGCAATGGCCGTTATCTTTCACAATCAAATGCGCAAAATCATGGATGCGTATGTTGATGATATCCTCGTGAAATCTAAAGAGGGAGAAGATCACCTTGAAGCGCTTGATCAAGTCTTTAAGAGACTCATTCTTTACAAGTTAAGACTTAACCCGCAAAAGTGTGTTTTTGGAGTCGAATCAGGCAAATTGTTGGGTTTTCTGGTCAGCAAAAAGGGAATTGAAGTCGACCCAGCCAAAGCAAAGGCTATCATTGATATGCCACCCCCGAAAAATCTAAAAGAGTTGCGTAGCCTTCAGGGACGCATGCAATCAATCCGACGATTTATTTCCAACTTGGCGATGAGATGTGAACCTTTCAACCACTTACTCAGAAAAGGAGTAAAGTTCGAATGGGGACCAGAGTGTCAGCAATTGTTCGATAGAATCAAGAAGTATCTTCTCAATCCTCCAATCCTGAAGCCGCCATAATTGGGAAAACCTCTTTTGTTATACATCTCAGTCAATCAAGTTGCATGCGGCGGATTCTTGGCGCAGTACCAAGAAGGCAGCTTGATAGAGCACACCATCTATTATGTGAGTAAGACTTTCATAGACTATGAAAAAAAATACTCTCACATAGAGAAGACCTGCCTAGCTCTGGTATGGATGTGTCAGAAGCTAAGACACTACCTGCTAGCATCAGAAGTCAAAATTTTGTCTAAACTCAATCCCCTCAAGTATATTTTAGAGCAGCCTTTCCTCAGCGGACGAGTCGCAAAATGGCAAGTCTTACTAATGCAATATGACTTAGAATATGTCTCGCAACAATCAATCAAAGGTCAGGCAATTGCAAATCAATTGGCGGACTTTCCTCTGGCAGAAGAAGTGAAAGCCGAAGATGACTCTCCTGATGAGCAAATTTGCAATATCCAGCAATCTCCAGTCTGGAATTTATTTTTCGATGGTTACAAGAATATGGCTGGAATAGGCATTGGGATCTTATTAATCACTCCTGAGAAAGAGATGATTCCATTTTCCCTCAAGTTAGATTTTCAATGCACCCACAACATGGCTGAATATGAAGCCCTGATTCAAGGTCTAAAGATTCTACTAGACTTCAATGTCAAGAAAGTGCACGCTTACGAAGACTCATTACTCGTTGTCAATCAAGTCCGAGCCGAATGGCAGGTCAAAGATCAGAAGCTATTCCCCTATCAGAAAATTGTTGCAGCTCTTGTCTGCAAGTTCAAAGAATTTCAGCTATTCCATATCAAGAGAGATTTTAATTAGGTGGCCGATAGCCTAGCTAGTTTAGGCTCTATTATGGCATTCAGAAATGGAGAATCTTGTCGCTCTTTTGAAATTGGCAGGCTTGACCAACCTGCTTTCCTTCCAACAGAACATATAAACCAGGCTGAACAAAGGAAGAAGCCTTGGTATTACAACATCAAAACTTTCATAGAAACCGGTGAATTTCCTCCAGAACTCTCAAAGAAAGAGCAGCGAGCAATCCAGCGTATGTCTACTCGATACTTCATTTTGGCCAATGTCCTCTATCGTCGAGGATTCAGTTCAGAATATTCCAGATGCTTAGACGAAGACGAAGCCAAAGAAGTCGTGCGGGAAGCACACAAAGGCATTTGTGGTGGCCACGTCGGCTACCAAACACTGGTCAAGCAGATCATCAGAGCAGGTTATTATTGGAAAACTATGCAACAAGACTGTTATCATTATGTGAAGAAGTGTGTGCAATGCCAGATACACGCACCTTCCATCCATGCTCCGGCAACTTATTTGCAATTTGTTGTCTCTTCATGGCCGTTCTCTATGTGGGCCTTCGATGTCGTAGGTCCCATCACTCCTTCAGCTTCAAATGGCCACAAATACTTCCTTGCCGCAACAGAATATTTTACCAAATGGGTAGAAGCTATCACTCTTTGCACAGTAGAAGGCCGACACGTGGTCTCTTTTATTCACAAAAGCATCCTTTGTCGTTTCGGCATCCCGCATGACATTGTATTAGATAATGGCAGTCATTTCAAGAATGAAGACATTCTGTTCAAAGTTCAAGATTTATCATCATTTCTCTGCCCCATATTATCCTCAAGGGAATGGTCAGGCAGAGGCCACCAACAAGATCTTAATTCGTATCTTGGAGCGAACTGTAGAAACAGGCCGTAACTGGCATGAGAAGATTCACGATGCACTATGGGCCTACCGGACCACTATTCGCACTCCAACGAATGCTACTCCATCAGAACTGGTCTATGGAACAGAAGTAGTGTTTCCGCTACATGTTCAGAAGCCCGCTTTGAAATTCGCATCGCTTTTGCAATTACCTCTTGATCAATATCAGCAACAGCGACTGGTACAGTTAGACTTGCTCGATGAGAGAAGGCTGAAAGCAGCAGAACATGCTCAATCCTATCGCCAGAGAGTAGCCAGGCAGTATGCGAAGTCTGTCATCGAAAGAAGATTCAAAGTCAATGATTTAGTACTTCGATCCACAGCTTATCTCAAGCATCATACCGGCGGGAAATGGTCGCCAAATTGGGAAGGCCCATATGTCGTCAAAGAAGCATTCCCCCGCAAATCATATCGGCTCATCAACGCCGATGGGGTAGAATTGCCAGATCCCATTAATGTTTGACACTTGAAAAAGTTCTACACTTGAAACATTTAGTCTCCTCTTGTAATCTTCCCGTTTCCTTCAAATAATGATTCAACTTTCTTTCCTAGTTACACTGGGGCATTTTTAGAATTTTGTTCTGTATGCAGGCAGGATAAACAAATTCCTCATTTCACTCACTTGTGCATTCATGTGCATCAATTCATATTCATTTGCATTCAACTACATTAACAACAATCCAGTCAGTATTGGGATTTCAACAAACAGTCCCATCACAATTCCTAATGATTCAAAATTGGAAGGTAATCACCAATACTGAACCAAAACCCAGTGCTCGAACTGGTATTATTTCAAAATCCAATGTTTAAACTGGTACATTTTCAAAATCCAAAACTTTTCGAAAAACTGAGTTCCAACTCGGGTTTTATTTCACATCATTTTCTTTTGTTGATCCGGGTTCCGACTCGTGATCTCTATATTTTATTCGAGCTCTGACTCGAACTCATCATTCTCCTTTGATCAATCCAAGTCATTTCAACCATCACGGTCTGTCAATTGCTCAAATTTGATATTTTGACCACTAATTTCCAATTTCAATCTTTGGATCATGCAATTCTCCAATTCCGACCCCTGGGTCACCCAATTTCCAATTTCAATTCCAATTCTCAATTCTCAATTCTCAATTTTGACCTCCAGGTCATTTAATTTCTAAGTTTCGACCTTCGGGTCACTCAATTCTCAATTCCGACCTTCGGGTCACACAATTTCGACCTTTTGGTCTATCAATTCCCAATTTCGATCATTAGGTCATTCAATTATCCAATTTCGACCTCCGGGTCATCCAATTTCCAAACAATCAATTTCCCAATTTCCAATTTCGACCTTTGCGTCAATCAATCCAATATCAATCATTTTCTCTTGCGAGAGACTTGTTTAGGGAGAGTTCGAGGGAGCTCGTTCTTTTCGCATGCTATCCAATTTGTTCACTTAGCCCCTTTTCAGGGAGAGTTTTGAAGGGACTCGTGTCTTTGTGAACCGTTTGCAAAACAATTCCCAATTTCACCCAAGGAACCCTTTTAAAGGGAGAGGCTCGACAGAGACTCGCTTTTCTTGTAACCTCCCAATTTCATACTAGGTCATTTCCGTCATGAAGGACCCTCTTGTCAGGGAGAGTGTGATGGACTCGTTCCTTTCATGACTCACATTTTCAGACCTCACTATTATCGGCCCCCTTTCCATAAGAGAAGCCTAATATTAGGGAGCTTTGACGAAAGCTTAATTTCTCTTCGAGAGTCGTTTTGCAAACACCTACTCTTCAGGGAAGAGAGGAGTATTTTCCAGTTCCCATTCAGGTAAGGGTTAAACCTGAGTCTCTCTTTTTGGGAAAAAAGAGAGGAGAATTTTCTTCACGAATGTATTTTGCCGGACCTCAAATGCTCACTTTCACCAAGGATTTCAAGAAAATTTTGTCAATTTGTCAATCAATTATTTGTTGATTTCAAAAACTTTATTATACAAATCTTTACCTCAGTCTACCTTCAGCATTACTCCCAAGAGAGTGAAGCTTTTGCGAGAAGAGATTCAAACTTCAAATTCTTTCTATTGGCCAACCAAAAGGATGAAGGATAAATCTTCGATATGGCTTGAAAAGAAGATTCAATGTTTTTGCAAAGCCATAGATGATTGATATTGATCGCAGTCAACGACACATCTTTAAAGATTATTCCTATAAAACGAGGCAGTGGAAATATCATGAGCGCTAGAAAAAGAGAGCATTCACCCAAGCCCTGTCTCCTCAAGCTGCAATTAAATATCCGCAAAAGGGATCTCTCACCTGTCGTCAAGATGAAGGCAAATTAGGCGAGTAGACCCCGGGGCCAAAGAAGATTCGAAACATCTCCAAGATGACGAAGTTTGTGACGGATCCTTCCAGGGAAAGTCCAAAGCACTGTCGAGATGAAGGCAGATGCAATGAACCTCCCGATAATCCCCAAAAGATATTTAATTTCAGCTATCATCCAAAGATCTCCCAGCCCATGAGCCAATATCGTTAAAGAAGGATCGAAACATCTCCAAGTTGAAGGAGTTTGTGACGTACCCTTCTCAAAAGAGAGCAAGAGAGGGAAAAGAGAGAAAAAGTCAAAATATCTCCAAAATGAAGGAGACTGTAGCAAAAAAACCCAAAAGAGCCAAAAGAGTGCAGCAAGATTATCATGAGAGAAGCTCCCAGGATATCAAACTGCCAAATTTATCAAGAATCCTCTTTAAATTTGTGAAATTCTATTATCAATATTCTTTCATCAACTGCTTTCATAATATCAAATTCTCTTTCCTGTTCATATCAAGGAAATTGATAGCTTCTTTGAAGAAGGTCAATTGCAAGCAATTTGGATTTCAAGTCTCGATTCTACGAAGTGAACCTTGTTTGGAGGTAATGCTTCAGGTAGAAAAGAAAGAATATTTTGCAACAATGCGTATCCTTTTCAAATACTTTGCATCAATAACAAATTTCTTAACATTTTGATAATATTTTCTAGCTATCCTGACGTGAAGTGAGAGCTTGATATCCGTCTTTGATACATCCTGACACCAATTTTAAATCCCTCTTAAGGACTTGTTTCCTTCCCTTCTTTAAGAGCGTAAGCTCTCAGATTTGCACACTTCCCTGTGTCCCCACTGTCCCATCATAGACAGCCCCCATTTCGGTTCGAGGTCGAACCACCAATCATTTTCTTGCAAAAGGCAATTTCAAAAGCCGATTTTAGTCTCAGCAATGAGACGCCCAAGATCAACCCCTTTTCAAAGCTTTATGGACCCCATTTTCCTTCCTTTTGCAAAACCCCTGTCGGATTTATTGTGCAAAATCCGAAGGTTCCATCATGGTCTCTTCAAAGAGGTATTTCATTTTCCGCCCGATCAAGATAAGGGTATAAACCTGAGCCTCCTTCAAAGAGGTATTCCATTTTCTGCCCGACCAGGTTAAGGGTACAAACCTGAGTCTCATTCCTATGAGATATTTCAATCCCCAATCAGGTTAAGGGTCAAACCTGAGCTTCGTTCCATGCGAGGTATTTCTGTCCCATCCAGGTTAAGGGCAAAAACCTGAACTTCGCTCTCTCAGAGCAAATCTATTTTCTCTTTATTCTCCATTTCATATCTATCATATTCCTCGGGCTAATTTCTTCCTACCCAGTCAGATCCTTCTAACTGGGGCATTTTTTTTATATATAGCCCAAATTTGGAGTGTTTTTCTTTGCCACTAAGCTCGACCATAAGCCGGCTTAGTAGCAAAGAGGGGCATCTGTAAACACCCCAATTTTTCACTCCCTTCCCTGACATCGCCCTCAATCATCATATTTCAGCTCTTTAGAAGCAATAAAGGGCAAAATGGTCATTTTCCAAGATTGAACATTGCAGAAGGTCCTAAATTTCATTCTTGAGCCTCAAAATTTCTATATTTAGGTTCAGAGACATCTTCAAATTGCAAAATTTCAAAATCCTTTTTCTAGACAAAAAGCTAGAATTTCCAAGTCCAAGCTCAGAGTGACATTTCATAGAACATGTCTTTGCATAGCATTGTATCATTTCACTGCATAGCATGTCAGTTTGAGATCCAGAACTCCTGATTTTCAAAATTGTCCATCCAGATTTGATTTTTAAACTTTTTCAAATTGATTTTTAAAAACCCTGGGTACTCAAAATTACCAAATTTTCCCATTTTACCCCCAGGACTTTGAGTTACAAAAATTTTCTCAAGAAAAATAATCTGGATATTTGGATATTGATTTTAAAGATTTTATCTCAAAACTTTTTGCAAAAGATTTTAAATCTCTTTACAAATTTTGTTCTTACATTTATCCATATTTTTTTTCCTAAAAACCCAATTTTTCTAAATTCTTGAAAAACAAATAATATTTTATCTCGTATCTTCAAAAAAAAAATGGAGCGGGACCTGCCTTTGAACTAGCATCATACTCAGACTCCCAGGTAAGTTGTTTATTCTCAAGCGGGACCCACCCGAAGTCCATACCAATTTACAAATTCTTCTTTTTAATTTCTTAATGTATTTATTTAATTTTTTTAGTTAGTGGGCCCACACACATGTGGCACCCCACTTGAAAATAAAAGATTTGCAAAAAAAAGTTAAAGCTTTATTTTCAAAAGGATTTTAAAAGTGGATTGAGGTGGCATTTCCATAAAAGCCTCTCATTTATTTCCTTTTTATTTTATTTGTTTTAATAAAAAAAAATTTTTAGAAAGAGGCAGCCTTAATGGCACAGCCGAATTTCCCTAAAGTAAAAAAATTCATTTTTACCTAAAACTTAGGTAAATGAAACAAAATTTTGGAAAAAAAGATGCGCCCCTTTTGATTTTCAAATATCGGTTTCAAAAGAATTTCAAAAACCATAACGGTGCTCTTAAAAGAAGATACGTTTTTGTAGAAAGGGGCTGAAGGTCGTTAAAGGACCCAGCCATGGATCGATGAAGGAGGAGAGCAATTGAATTTTCTTTTTTTTTTCGGTGGTGCAGGGGTCTTCTTCTCAAGGGAGAGGCTGCCCAGCTGCTGGAGCTGGCCTTCAACCCAACCACAGGGAGGCTATCATCCACAGGCGCAGTGAGGTCCATCACAGCAAGCTGCCCATCATTTCTTGCAGCTACACAGCAGAGCCCATCATTGTCCACCTCCAACAGCCAACGTGGTCTTCAACTTCTTCAGCTTGCAGCCATCTCTGCTGCCCACCGCCCAGCCTTCTCAGCGTGCCCACAGCCCAGCCGCACATCCTTCAGCCGCAGGAGAACCAGCTGCCCCCTTTCTCTCAGTCCAGCCGTAAAGGATCCAGCAGGGTCCATCTTCCTTCAGTCCAGCCAGCAGGAGGTCCATCGTGAAACACCATTTTCATCTCCACTTCAGCCCAGTCACCATCTGCATCTCCTTCAAATCCTCCAGTTGCAGAGAATCTCCATCCAGCAGTTTTCCTTTTTTTTTTAGCCCATCAGCAGAACATCGACATTTATTTGCCCTCTACAGATCGTTTGGAACAAAGGACTTACAAGGTAACGTATGGCTGTATGTATTTTCATTTCATTCTTTATGTTTTCCTGTTTTGTTATTTTGAAAAATTTTCATTTCATCATAATCTTCTGAATTCCATGATTGTTTCAATGTTATATTTTTCCTGTCTTTTATTACTTGAATTTCATATTTGTTTTGTTTCCTGCATTTCTAGTTTTGTTTTTATTTCCTGTTGTGCTTTCGTTTCAAGTCATTCCATTTACAAAATTTTTCCGTCATTCGTTCATTAAATTCCTGTTTCTTCATTCAGTTTTCTTGTTTTGCTTTCTTTCTTGTTTTCTTCATTCAATAAATTTCCTGTTTTACATGTCATTTTCCTGTTTGTTTTCTTTTTCAAGTCATTTTCTGTTTTTGCAAATACAGAACTTCCTGATGTCTTCAAGTAAAGTTCTTAGTTACTTCATTTTTCAGTCCTTTTAGCCCATTTCTTGTCTTTGATGGTTTGTCATTCAATAAAATTTCATGCCATTTCAGTGGATGTTGTATCTTGATCTCCAGTATATCAAATAAGGTTTTATTCTCCCTGTTTTACATTCATTTTTCTTATACAGTAACTTCATGCCTTCATTACAAGCACTTGTGTTGATTCCATAGCCTACCTAACATCTTGTATACATTATTTGAATGATGCCCATCTTATTATCTCAGATTTTGTATTTAGTTATCCTAAGTCATCAATGACTGTAATTCAGCTGGTTACAAGAAAATGAATAAAGTCTTTATTCATGACTTTCAGCCACATACTTTCAGCCTAAAATTTCTGTAGATTATCATATATTAGCTTTTGCATAGTCATCTACATCATGTATAGCTTATTCATGTAGATATTTTCTATGTAGATATCCACCATCATTCCTATTCATGGGTGTGTCATCCATGTGTGTTCATTCCCCTTTCTGCAGGAGTACCCATTCTTGATAATCGGCTATGTTCATGAACGGATATATCCATATCCGTTCATGATCTCTATGCCATCTTTTGCATACTTCATTATTGATATATAGAGAAGCTCCATACCTATTTTTATTGAAAATTATCTGGTAGTTTGGAAACTACAGCTGTGCGAAATCACCTACAGAAACTGTATATACCTGTATTTTCTGATTTTACCCATTATATGGAATTTTCCTTTATATGTATATTTTCTCATTATAGGTATTATATATATATCGATATCCATTGTATATCTACCTGTATATATACGTATATATGTATATATATATGTATATATATAAATGTACTTATATATATATCCCTTCATGAGTATTTGTTATTACATATATTTTTCTTTTCTCTTACTCTTATAAATATATCTTCATTATCATATATCATTCATCATAAATTCAAGTATTTTTATATCTACATGTATATTTTTGTTGTATATAGTATATATATCCATTTCCTTGGTTATTTTGTACTAACTCTCATTTTGTAGGAAAATCTAGAAGATGCAGATTCCTTGGCTCCATTTCAATTTTCTTTTACTTTATGTTATGCAATGTAACAATCCAATGTAAACCTTGGAATAAGATTTACTTTTACTGCTTAGATTAGGCCGCATCTCATATAGTTTTGATTTCAGTAATATCCTGATTCTATGATGCATATATATCTCAATTTTTCAAAATTCACCGTGGATGAACACGAATGGCATGTGCACCAACTCTTAGAGAGTTGATGAACTCGGTGGAGTCCATATTTACTGCCCTAGTCGGAATATGGACGAGACCCAGATCCATCATCTCTCTACTAGTCACATTGAGCCTACACTCTTAGGCTATCTTGAAAATACACCTCATATTTCCAATGTTTTCAAAATATTGTGAATTAATTCAAATAAACCCTGAATATATTCATGGCCACAGTCAGAATATGTGAAGGATTTACTTTGGTTTAATCCACATTTTTTTTAACAAATTTTTCAGAAAGTTTTTCAAAGTGCAATCATTCATTCAAATCATCTGCATCATTCGTTTTTCTCATGATTTTCTCAAAAGATTTTCATTTCGTGGAGTTGATTTCTCAAGAAACTATGATGATATTCGGAGTTGGATTTTCCAAATCAAAATTTTCCTATGATTTTCCTTGGAAATGTTATTTTCTTAAGATTCTTTTCAAGAGGAATTTCTCATCTTTCTCAAGAATCAAAGTTGATTTTCAGACATTTCAAAGACAAGGTTCTTAGGATTTCGATTTCCTAAGTTCTAAATTTCCTTCTCCAACGAATTTTTCCTATAAATTTCCTATCATTTTCTTAAGAAAATTCTCAAAGTCTGAGTTTTCCCAACAAGTACTTTCCTTTTTCAAATGTTCATATTTTCTAAAGAAATCCTACAGTTTTCCTGAGATTCTTATTTCCTCATGATTTTCCAAGTCTTCCTAAGCTTTCTCAAAATTTTCCTGAGATTCTCATTTCTTCAGGGTTTTCTAAGTCTTTATAAACTTTCTCAAGATTTTCTCGAGATTCTCACTTCTTCAAGATTTTCCAACTCTTTGTAAACTTTCTCGAGATTTCAAACCTTCTTCGTCTGAGTTTTTCTGAGTGATTGATTTCCATCTTTTTCCTGAGAAACGCTTTTCAACTCCAAATGTTTTCTAGGCATACATCATATTTTCCAATTTACATTTTCCAAAACTATCACAGCACATGCCTGAATTCTCTGTGCATTTAGGATAGAACACAATTTCGATAATTTTACTGAGTCAAGCACAATTTTGGTCCTTGGTTCGATTACCCCTGTTAAAGGCGACAGGAACGGTTGAACCTCGTACCGACAGGTCGAGCCCCATCCCATGGATTTTCCCGCAATTTTCAAAACGGAGGCGAGTATTTAAAATAATTTCCAAAATCCGGTCAAGTTTGAATCGCGAAACCATTTTCCTCTCTCTTCCGCAAGGAAGGGAAGACGGGAAAATTTTTTCGACGATAACAGGTTTGGCGACCGAGATGGGACCTGTCCTTGTCTGATTAAAATTGTGCTTGACTTAGTTCAATTATCGAAATTATGTTCACAAAATGTCAGCTCTTTTACTTTTGATATCATGCGAACCTAGGAGCCTAGATTCTGACCTAGCTGACATTGACTGCATATAGCTTAGGCATGGTTTGGTAGGACTATATTGAGGAGATATTTTCATGTTCACATAGACTTAGGTCTAAATATAATTCTCCTCAATTTAGGATCTGAATGCAAACAATGTATGCTTCTTCAAAGATTTTCAAAATCTATCTCTCTAGGTTTAGAGCCATCTATTTCTTGCATGTGATCATTTTTTTAAAACCCCAATTACCTATCATTACCCGGTCTTCACGTTGCTGGGCTCTCTTCCAGAACCCTAGTTCGGGATAGAGCCTCTGTTATCATCGCAAAATTTTTAACTTTTTGCAAATCAAACTGACCTTTGAAAAAGATTTTTGAAAATAACTCGCCTCCGTTTTTAAAATGCGGGAAAATTCTGAAGAATGGGACTCGCCTGTCGGTACAAGGTTCAACCGTTCCTGCCGCCTTTAACAGGGGTAATTGAACCAAGGATCAATCTTATGCTCTACTCTATTCAACTTGTCTAAATCATATTCTAATTTCTAAATGCACATAGAATCAGGCATGTGCTATGAATTTTCAGAAAAATGCACATTTGAAAACATGATGTTTGCTTTGAATGATTGAAATATTTAGAAAATGTAAATCTTGGAAATGATATCACATGAAAAATCGTGAAATGGGATTTGAAATGTACTTCTGAGAGAAGTAAAAATTGATTTTGAGAAATCCTTAACATTTAGTGAAAATCGATTCTCAGACTTGGTTTCTCTGAATTCAAACTTTGAAATTGAAATTCTAACTTAGAAAATTTGAATTTGGAACTTGGGAAATACTTGAAATATTCTTTGAAATTCAATGCTTTTGGAAAAATCGATTTTGCTATAAGACTTAGGAGATTTTGAGGAATTCAATTTCCTTGACTTAGAATTCGAATTGGAATTGGCAAATGCATGAAATGAATGAATATATCTAGCAAAATCCAACAATTTCCTGACCAAAATACCCCTAGCAAATGAATGAATATATCTAGCAAAATAAAAATGATAAAGTATGAAATAAAATGGAATAAATATGAAAGAGAAGATATGGAATTTCGAAATGGGGGGTCAAAATGACCAAAATACCCCTAATAACAAGACCATGGCCTTGAAATTAGGGTTTTTAGAAAGATATTTTGATAAAATGCAAATTTTGAAATTTGAATGAAATAAACTCAAACCAAATATGCTATGACATGATTAAAAATATGAAATTAGGGCTAGGGATTTCAAAATTTAGGTCAAATGACCAAATTGCCCCCGATAGCAAGACTATGGCCTTGAAATCAGGGTTTTTAGAAATAGATTTTTGGTAAAAACTTAGGTTTTATGCACTAAATGAAATCAAATGAGCATCAAATTAAACCTAAAGCATCCTAATATGATTATGAACATGATTAAACCCTAAAAATATATTCTTATGCACGAAAATTCAAGAATATCACAAAAACTGTGATTTTAGCAGTGTTTTTGGATCTTTCAGGAACCCGGTTTTACAATTTGCTTGATTCAGCCATCAAATGGATTCCAAAATCCATAAAAATTGGTACCTGCACTTTTTATAACCTTAATGTCGAATTGGAATTATAAAAATAATTTTTTGACATTAAATTAATCTGAAAATTGCATTAAACCCTAAAAATATGCTATTTTTGACCTAATTCACCAACCAGTTTCAGTCCAAGGCCTGAACCAGGGGTCAAATCTCCATGGAAATTTATGAAATTTTACAGCGACTAACTATAAATAAAAACAGATATTTCCCAATTTACAGATCATAAAAATCATCTCCGGTTAGGGAGAAACCCTTCCGGCAATCTGAGCTAAAATATATCACTCTTAACAGGGATTAAAACAGCTATTCCAGATTGAAAATACAGGAATAAATATAAATCCTAAACAAAAATTTCTGAAATTTTAGTTGTGAACAGTAGAAATAAAAATAAAAATACTCACTTTTTACAGATCTAAAATCGGATCTGTGGTTTGGGATTTATGACTAACACAAGTCTGATTAGGGTTTTGGTAAACCCTAACGAGCTTTAAATTTAAAAACAGATTCTCTAAAATGGGAAAAATAATAAACAGTGATCAAAAAATACGAAAATTTCACATCAGACAGATCTATTCAATGTGAATCCATAGCACTTTACAGATCTAAAATCAGATATACAATGAGAGAAATATCATCACAGCAAGTTACCTTCTTGATTTTAACCACGATTTTAAAGCTTTAAAAACCCGATTTGATGTCTGATTTTTTTGACAGGGTTCCCGAGATCCAAAACCTCTGATTTTTCTACAGTAACTCAATAACTCATGCATGCACCACATATAAAAAAATAAGAAATAAAAAATGAGTGCTTCCATCCGAAATAACATCATCTTTACTGTTCTAAACCTAGAACACACAGAAATTTAAGAAACTTGAAAAACCATGCATTAACTAATGTAAATAAATAAAATAAACCATAAAACAATAAATAAAACTTATTTCTATGCTATATAACGTAAAACAAACATGAATAAACCATGAAAATAAAATAAAAACAGGGAATCAATGGCTGGAATTTGATATCACCTTTAAAGCATAGATTTAACCCATTAAAAAGGGCAAATCATATATTTTATTGGTTATTAATGCAAAGAATCATATTAAAATCAATTCTAATGGATTAAAATCTCTGTAAATCACCCAAAACAGGGTTGGATCACCTTCTTGGATTGTTCTTGCTGATTCTTGATGGTTCTTGAGGTTGAATCCATGGTTTAATCCATGAAGATGATGGTACCAATGACTAAATCATGTTTAAAACAATGAAAAACATTAAATAAAAACTAAAAATTAGAGAAAATAGTTACCTTGAGGTTGCTGCAATGGAGGAAGGGCTGGAGAGGAGAGAGAAGCTCCAAGAATCCAAAGGAAAGCCAATTGGAAAAATCGACCCCCCTATGGAGACTATTTATAGAATTTTTTTAGGTTTAAAAATTGGGAATTTTGAATTTTTTGGACTCTAACAAGGGGGGGCGATTTTGGGGTGGAGTTACCTAACTACCCCTAGTCTAAATTATCCTAAATAGTTCCTAATTAACCCCTAGCTAATCCTAAAAATCCCCCAAATGTGGTGCCACTTGGCATTCTCTCACATTGGGTTTTTAAAACACTTTTAAAAACCTTTAAAAAGACTAGTTTTAAAAACTAACTTTCAAAAATGAGTTTTTCAAAAGGGTTTTGACTCTTCTAAACCTCTAACACTAACCAAGACATCAACTAACCCTAGTCTAGCCCTGACTTACTCGAATATGGCGCCACCCCGAGTGGGCCCTACTTGAGTTTTTCAAAAAGCAATTTTAAAACTTGAAATTGAAGGAGTTTTCAAAAGCTTTTCAAAAGCAAACTTTGAAATTGAAATTTTTGAAATGATATAGGATCCTAATTGAATTAGAATTCCTCTGGATATGGTGCCAACTGAGTGGGCCCACCTCGAGTTTTTGAAATAAACACTGAAAATGGCTTTGAAAAAGGGTTAAAATTGACATTTGAAATTCAAGATTTTTGAAAATAGGGTCTTATGCGAACTGGAACTCCGAGTTAGAGTCCTGAACTCTTAGGACTCTGAGATTTTAGATTTTAAAAGCCAAATGAAAGAATTTTCAAAAGATTTTATCACGAAATGATGAAATAAGTCAGAAAACACAGTCAGGGTTAGATTCCTAACTCGACCGAACTCTAAAATAGAATCCTGAACTAACTGGACTCTGTAAAATGACCTAAATTTCAAAAACAAACAAAAAAGATTAAAAATGGAAGTAAAACAGACTTCAAAACAGACTCCTGACCGGATCAGGTCTCTGAGACAGAGTCCTGATCGGACTGAAACTTTTAAAATTTTGAGAAATTTGATGAATAGAGGAATTCAGAAGCGACACCACCTCAATGAGTCTCATCTGTGAATTGAAATCGATTAAAATTTGAATTTGAAATGAATCCAGATTGTTTCCTTGAGAAAATATTTCGAAATATAAAGTCCTGGGGTTGGAAAATGACAGAGTATTGAATAAAGACCCAGGTTTTGAAATTGATTTTGAAATAAAAGCTTTAAAATTCAAATCTGGATTGAATGTTTTGAAATAGGAGTGCTGGATCTCGAAAATGAGATGCAATGACCTGCAATGCTATGCAATGACATGCAATGCTATGCAGAATACATGCAATGACATACAATGATCTGTAATGACTTATGAAATGGACAAACACTGGATGAGGGTGAAAATTTGGGGTGTTTACAGATGCCCCTCTTTGCTGCTAAGCCGGTTGAAAGCCGAGCTTAGTGGCAAAGAAAACACACCAAATTTGGATCATAAAAATGCCCCAGTTAGATGAATCTGACTAGGTATGAAAGAATTAGTTCAAGTGATGATGATAGATATGAAATGGGGAATAAGGAGAAAATTTTATTTCAAAAAGAAGTGAGATTCAGGTTTTGCCCTTAACCTGGATGGGACAGAAAATACCTCGTGTAGAAACGAAGCTCAGGTTTGACCCTTAACCTGACCGGGAAATGAAAATGAAATACCTCATCAAAGGAGGCTCAGGTTTGTACCCTTAACCTGATCGGGTTGAAAATGAAATACCTCATCAAAGGAGGCTCAGGTTTGTACCCTTAACCTGATCGGGTTGAAAATGAAATACCTCATCAAAGGAGGCTCAGGTTTGTACCCTTAACCTGATCGGGTTGAAAATAAAATACCTCATCAAATGAGGCTCAGGTTTGTACCCTTAACCTGATCGGGTTGAAAATGAAATACCTCATCAAAGGAGGCTCAGGTTTGTACCCTTAACCTGATTGGGTTGAAAATGAAATACCTCATCAAAGGAGGCTCAGGTTTATACCCTTAACCTGATCGGGCAGAAAATGAACGGAATCCTCGAAAGAAGAGACCGTGATGGAACCTTCGGATTTCCGCACAATGAATCCGATAGGGGTTTTGCAAAAGGAACGAAATTGGGGTCCCTAAAGTTTGAAAAGGGATTGATTTTGGGTGCCTCATTGCTGAGACTAATTAACTTTTGAAATTGCCTTTTGCTGGAATTGGTGGCTTAACCTCAAGCCGAAATTTGACTGTCTATGGTGGGACAGTGGGGACACAGGGAAGTGTGCGAATCTGAGAGCCCGTGCGCTCAGATTATACCAAAGAAGGGAAGGAATCTTGAAAACTCCCGTTATCAAGTCCTAAAAGGGATAACAACTGATGTCAGGATGCGCCAAAGATGAACCTCAAGCTCTCGCTTCACGCCAGGATAGCTAGAAAATATTGTCAAAATGTTGAAAATTATTGTTGATTCAAAATAATTGAAAGTGATGCGCATTGTTTTGAAAGTATTCCCTCTTTTCTACCTGAAGTATTACCTCCGACTGGGCTTAACTCCGTAGAATCAAGATTCAAATTCAAATTGCTTGCGATTGGCTTTCTTTCAAGGAAGCTATCAATTTCCTTGATATGGACGGGAAAGAAAGTATTCTTGATATTGCGAGAGCTATTAGTGAAAGAATATTGATAAAAGAATTTCACAAAATTAAAGAAGATTCTTGATAGATTCGGCAGTCTGATATCCTGGGATTCTTTTCTCATGATGATCTTTCTGCACTCTCTTTTTAGCAGATTAGAGCTCTCTTGGATTTTTCGGGAATTACATCATCCTTCATTTTAGAGATGTCCTGACTTGTCTCTCTCCTTTTTTTTTTTAGGAAGAGTACATCACAAACTCCATCTCAGAGATGTTCCGATCCTTATTTTCTCTCAGGGATTATCTTGATAGTTATTGGCTCTTTGGTAAGAAATCTCTTGATGATAACTGGAATTAAATATCTTTTAGGGTTTGTCGGTAGGCTCATCACACTCGCCTTTATCTCGACGGTGATCTGAACTTTCCCTGGAAGGATCCGTCACAAACTCCGTCATCTTGGAGATGATCCAAATCTTCTTTGGCCCCGGGGGTCGACTCGCTTAATTCGCCTTCATCTCGACGACAATTGAGAGATCCCTTTTGCAGATATTTAATTGCAGCTTAGGTGATTGAGGAGATATGAAAATTGAGTGGATTTTTTTGTATCACCCAGGATATTTCGACTACTTTATTTTTCCAGAAAGGTCTTTAAAAATGTGCCATTGACTGCGATTAATATCAATCACTTATGGCTTTGCAACAACATTGAGTTTTCTTTGCTGGCCATATCGAGGATTTATTCTTCATCCTTTTGGTTGGCCAATAGAAAGATTTTGAACTTTGAATCCTTTTTCGCGAAAGCATTACCCTTTCGGAAGTAATAATGGAGGTATTCTGAAGTAATAATTTTGTGCAATAAAGATTTTTGAAATCAACAAATATTTAAGGACAAATTGGCAAAACTTTCTTGAAATCCTTTTGTGAAATCGAGCATTTGAAGCACAACGCAACACATTTCTCACAAAAATTCTCTTCTCCTTTCCCCAAAGGAGAAGATTCAGAAATTGGAATTGGGAATTACTCCTCTCTTCCCTGAAGAGGAGGTGTTTGCAAAATGAACTTTCGAAGAGAAATTAAGCTTTCGTCAAAACTTCCTAACATTAGGCTTATCTTATGGAAAGGGGGCCGGAATTGGTGAGGTTGGTAAATTGGTCATGAAGGAACGAGTTCATCACACTCTCCCTGAAAAGAGGGTCCTTCATGATGAAATGGCCTAGTCTGAAATTATGGGGCCACAAGGAAAGCAAGTCTCCGTCGAGTCTCTCCCTATAAAAAGGGTTCCTTGTGTGAAATTTGGAATTTTGTTTTGCAAACGGTTCACAAAGACACGAGTTCCTTCAAACTCTCCCTGAAAAGGGGCTAAGTGAACGAATTGGATAGCATGCGAAAAGAGCGAGCTCCCTCGAACTCTCCCTATACAAAGGGTCTCTCGCAAGAGAAAATGATTGAAATTGGTATTGGGTGGCTTAAAATGGTCAAATTTTGGAAATTGGAATTTTGAAATTTGATATTTGAAATTGGAAAATTGGAAAGTAGAAATTTGGAAATTTGGAAATTGATAATTGGAAATTGGAAATTGGAAATTGGAAATTTGGAAATTGGGAATTTGGAAATTGGGAATTTGATGAGTGATCAACACGAGGACTGAACTCAAGAGGTCGACTGACATGACACGAGTGCTTGATTTTGAAAAGATACCTGTATGCATACTGGTTTAAAAATGTACCAGTTTGGATACTGGATTTTGGAAGATTACCAGTACGAGTGCTGGATTTTGAAAGATTTCCAGTACGAGCGCTGGATTTTAAAAGGTTACCAGTACGAGCGCTGGATTTTAAATGATTACCAGTACGAGCGCTGGATTTTAAATGGTTACCAGTACGAGCGCTGGGTTTTTGAAATTTTACCAGCCCGAACACTGGATTTTTGAAAAATTACCAGCACGAACACTGGATCCTGAAGAATTACTAATTGATTTTGATGGAAAATTTTCAGTCTTCACCCTCACGACGACTCGGACAACTATCGGGGTCTCAGGATTTATCCCTTATCCTGAATGGGTAATCGATGCTAATGCAAATTGATGCAGACGAATGCGAATGAATGCATGCAAATGCAAATGAATGTAAATGGGTGCACAGGTGTGCACAAGTGCGTGAAATGGGAGATTTGTTTATCCTGCCTGCATACGGAATATTTGTAGATAAAAACAAAATTTTAAAATGCCCCAGTGTAACTGGGAAAAGAATTTTGATCATTATTGAAGAAAATTTGGAAGGATTACAAGAAATAGAGAATTGTTCAAGTATAGAATTTTTTCAAATGTCGAGCATTGATGGGATCTGGTAATTTTATTCCATCAGCATTGATGAGTCGATATGAATTGCGAGGTAGTGCCTCTTTGACAACATAAGGACCTTTCCAATTTGGCGACCATTTGCCACCCGGGCGATGCCTGAGATAAGTTGTTGATCTGAGCACTAGATCATTGACCCGAAATTTTCTCTCAATGACAGATTTTGCATATTGTCGGGCTATCCTCTGGCGATAGGATTGAGCATGCTCTGCTGCTCTGAGCCTTCTTTCATCAAGCAAATCAAGCTGTACTAGTCGCTGTTGCTGATACTGATCAAGAGGTAATTCTAGAAGTGATGCAAATTTCAGAGCAGGTTTCTGAACATGTAGAGGCAGCACTACTTCAGTTTCGTAGACAAGTTCTGACGGAGTAGCATTCGTTGGAGTTCGAATGGTGGTTCTGTATGCCCATAATGCATCATGAATCTTTTCATGCCAGTCACGGCCCGTTTCTAAAGTTCGCTCCAGGATTCGAATCAGAACCTTGTTGGTGGCCTCTGCCTGACCATTCCCTTGAGGATAATAAGGAGCGGAAAAATGATGATGAATTCTGAATTTTGAGCAGAATGTCCTCATTCTCTCATTCTTGAAATGACTGCCATTATCCAACACAATATCATGCGGTATACCGAAGCGGCAAAGGATATTCTTATGGATGAAAGAAACCACATGCCGACCTTCTACTGTGCGTAGAGTGACTGCTTCTACCCATTTAGTAAAATATTCTGTTGCGGCAAGAAAATATTTATGACCATTGGAGGCTGAAGGAGTGATGGGGCCTACAACATCGAAAGCCCACATGGAAAATGGCCATGGCGAGACGACAGATTGCAAGTATGTCGCTGGCGCATGAATGGAAGGCGCATGCATCTGACATTGAACGCACTTCTTTACAAAACGATAGCAATCTTGTTGCATAGTTCTCCAATAATATCTTGCTCGGATGATTTGTTTGACGAGAGTCTGATAGCCAACATGGCCACCACAAATGCCTTCATGTGCTTCTTGCACGACTTCTTTGGCTTCTTCTTCGTCCAAACATCTGGAATATTCAGAATTGAATCCACGACAATAAAGGACGTCGGCAAGAATAAAATATCGAGCAGACATGCGTTGAATTGCTCGCTGCTCTCTCTTTGATAATTCTGGAGGAAATTCGCCAGTTTTAATGAATTTTTTGATATCATGATACCAAGGCTTCTTCTTCTGCTCAGCCTGGTTTATCTGCTCTACTGGAACGAAAGCGGGTTGATCAAGTCTGCCAATTTCAAATGAGCGACAAGATTCTCCACTCCTGAAAGACATGATGGATCCCAGATTGGCTAAACTGTCTGCAACTTGGTTGAAATCTCTTTTGATATGAAAAAGTTGGAATTCTTCGAATTTGTTGGCAAGAGCTGAGACAATCTTCTGGTAAGGAAGTAGTTTCTGATCTTTCACTTGCCATTCGGCCAGAACTTGATTGACGATTAACAAAGAATCGCCATAAGCATGCACTATTTTGACATTGAAGTCCTGTAGAATTTTCAGGCCTTGTATCAAAGCTTCATACTCGGCCATATTATGAGTGCACTGAAAATCCAGTTTAAGAGAAAAGGGAATCATCTCTTTCTCTGGTGTAATTAGCAGAATTTCGATTCCTATGCCTGCCATATTCTTGGAACCGTCGAAGAATAAATTCCAAATTGGGGATTGTTGAATATTGTAGATCCGCTCATCGGGGAAATCATCCTCAGCTTTAACATCCTCTGCTAGAGGAAAATCTGCTAATTGGTCTGCAATTTCTTGGCCTTTGATAGATTGCTGAGAGACATATTCCAAGTCGTATTGCATTAATAGGACTTGCCATTTGGCAATCCGTCCGCTGAGAAATGGTTGTTCAAGAACGTACTTGAGAGGATTTAATTTAGATAGAATCTTGACTTCAGACTCCAATAGATAATGCCTCAATTTCTGACACATCCATACCAGAGCTAGGCATGTCTTCTCTATCTGAGAGTATTTCTTCTCATAATCAATAAAGGTCTTGCTCACATAGTAAGTGGCATGTTCTATCAAGCTGCCTTCTTCGTATTGTGCCAAGAATCCGCCGCAAGCAACTTGATTAACTGAAATGTATAGCAATAGAGGTTTCCCTAATTCTGGCGGCTTTAAAACAGGAGGATTGAGAAGATATTTCTTGATGCGTTCGAACGATTGCTGACACTCTGGTCCCCATTCAAACTTCACTCCTTTTCTGAGCAAATGATTGAAAGGCTCACATCTCATGGCCAAATTAGAAATGAATCGCCGAATTGATTGCATGCGTCCTTGAAGGCTACGCAATTCTTTGAGATTAGTCGGAGGCAGCATGCCAATGATAGCCTTGGCCTTAGCAGGATCCATCTCTATCCCCTTCTTGCTGACTAAGAAGCCTAGCAACTTGCCCGAT
The DNA here is from genome assembly GCF_984573655.1 of Nuphar pumila. Taxonomy (NCBI): domain Eukaryota; kingdom Viridiplantae; phylum Streptophyta; class Magnoliopsida; order Nymphaeales; family Nymphaeaceae; genus Nuphar; species Nuphar pumila. The sequence continues at coordinate 70,142,798 of NC_143252.1, read as the reverse complement.
TCGACTCCAAAAACACATTTTTGTGGATTGAGTCTTAGCTTGTAAAGAATGAGCCGCTTGAAAACTTGATTGAGAGCTTCGATGTGATCTTCCTCTTCTTTGGATTTTACTAGAATATCATCAACATATGCATCCATGATTTTGTGCATCTGATCATGGAATATAACGGCCATAGCGCGCTGATAAGTGGCTCCAGCATTCTTGAGCCCAAAAGGCATGACTGTATAACAGAAAGTGCCCCATGGCGTGGTAAAGGATGTTTTGGATTGGTCACGAGCAGCCAACTTGATTTGATTATATCCGGAGTATCCGTCCATAAAGGAAAACATAGCATGCCCGGCTGTGCTATCGACTAGGAGATCAATGTTTGGGAGCGGATAGTCATCCTTTGGAGTGGCTTTATTGAGATCACGGAAGTCGATACAGATTCGCACTTTCTCATTCTTCTTAGGAACTGCTACAATATTCGCCAACCAATCCGGGTAATCAATTGCTCGAATGAATCCTGCTTTAAGCAGATCCTCAAGTCCTTCCTTGACCTGTTGCTCGATTCGAGGATCCATTTTTCTCAACTTCTGCTTGACTGGTTTTGCCTCAGGCTTCAGAACGAGGCGATGTTCCACCAATTTCGGATCTAAATCTGGCATATCCTCATAAGTCCGTGCGAATACTTCTTCATGCTGCTTGAGGAAATGAGTGAGCCTTTCTTTCTCTCCTGGACTCAAACCACTGCCAATCTTGAGAATTCTAGGATCGTCTTCTGATCTGATATTGATATCCTCAGTCAGATCTTGAACTAAGGATGATGGCTCATCTTGCTTCTGAACCGATGCAAATTCTGGCAGTTCTTGAAGAGCTGAATCGAACTCTGCGGATTCTTCTGACTGTTTTGCAGTCTGACTGCATTTTGTTCTTATTCTGACCTGATGAATTATTGCTGATTTCGAACAGGCTTTTGGATTAAAGACGAGCTTCTTGATAGATCGGGAAGACATTCTAAAAATTGGAGGATAAATTGATTTAGGGAAATTGCTCATCATGAAATAAATTGCTTTTATTAAAAATAATTGGAAAGATGAAAGAGCAAAATGATTTCAATTTTGTGAGGATTTAATATTGAGAAGTAAAGAAACAAATGGCACCAAGATAGACAAAGGAAATTGGCAACCTTATTAAAAGATAGAATTAATCAAAATGACAATGATGAAGATGAAATGGGATATCATCCCGATAACAGAATAGAAAAAGAAAGACAAAAGAATTCTTCTAATGTGCTCCCTTAACGAAAACAGTCCCTTTCTGAGACCTTCGACCATTAAAGCCTAATCTGGCTCTTTTAGGGCAGTGCTGAGGAATCACTGGTTCAAGACGACCATCTTCATTTTTGCCTAGGCCTCGAAAAGGCTGATAGCCATGCTTTACTAGTAAATCAAATCCTTTTTTAGCCTTCATAAATTGGGAGAATAGGGGATGACCCTTAAGAGTGCTGTAATCAATTCGTTCTCCAATCTTAAAGAACTGTGGACCTCCCAATCGGGTCGCAGCCACTGTATGCTCGGGCTGCTCTGTCGTCTGCATTATTTTTTAATCCTCTTCGAAGCTGACCTCTTCAATACCCCTAATGCTAGGGATATCAGTAGTGAAAGAGGGCCTGGGAACCATGGGCTGTGCTAGCCTCTGCTCCGGATCTTCGCCTAAGAGTGTCGTGATCATACCACCTTTTGACCACTTGATGCATTGATGCAGAGTAGACGGTACTGCGTTTGTGTTGTGGATCCACGGTCTCCCGAGAAGTAGATTGTAAGTGGGCGGCACATTGACCACGTGAAAGAGAATTGAATGAACCGAGTAGTTAATGAAGATCTCTAGGAATATTTTTCCTTTCGCTGTTTGGCCATGATTGTCAAACCCATAAATGGTGATTGGATCTGGAATGTATTCTTCTTCTTTTATGCCCAAAGCTTTGGCGGTCATTTCCGGACATATATTGAGGCTGCTGCCTCCATCGATCAGCACATGAGGAACTGTCATCCCTCTGGTTCGAACCACAACATACAAGGCATTGTTGTGAAATACATGAGGTTTAGGGAGATCCTCATCGGAGAAAGTAACTGGGGCATTTGTCATGGCCTGATTGACTATATGGGCCATGTCTTCAAGAGTTGTGCTTGGTTTCACCTTGATTTTTTGTAGCAGATCATTCAACACCTGCTGATGCTTGGCGGAGGCTTGAGTTAAGTCCAAAATTGAGACATTTGATAATGCTGTAATAGGCTTTAGAGTTGATGTCTCACTTTTCTTTGTGGTGGACTTAATGAGATGCTTAGGGAGCCATGGCATACTTCTGGCTACCTCGGGAGATATCCCAGCGGACTTGTCAGACACTTTCAATTTGCCGAAAGCTGAAATAAGGTCCATCTTCTGGGCCTTGGACCGAGCCTGCTGCAATACCAGGACTTGATGCTGAGCTTGCATGTCATTTTCAGAGCATGGCCTGATATGCTCCTGTGGTTGAAACGACTGTTCGGTGATGACTACTGTAGAATGACGAGGAAATGGCTCTTTTAGAATATCTATATTTTCATCTTCCGCGCCTTCTACCAGAAGATTTTTATCAATAAGGTCCTGAACAATATTCTTTAGAACAAAGTAGTTCTCAGTATTGTGCCCCACTGTTATGTGGAACTTGCAGAATTGGTCTTTGAATTTTCCCATAGGAACGGGAGGATCGGCCAGCCTTGGCAACTTGACCATCTCCTTGGTCAACATGTACTCGAGCACAGTCTCGAGTGATTGATCAAATGGAGTGAATTTCCTGTCATAGCTCCATCCTTCATGCTTCACTTTTTCTCGGGGTTTTGGTCCCTGCTCCAGCTGAAGCGGCTTATTGAATTGCGGGATCGACTTCCCTTTCTGATCATTCCTGTTTGAACCTCCTGCCCCATAACAGAAGTCTCTATTCTGCCCCTTGCGATGATTCCATTTATTATTATTGACAGAATTAGTAAAGTGAGTCTTCTTCTTTGACTCGTTCTGGCCGCTGTTCTTGGTGAAAGTGAAACCTTCATAGAAGCCATTCTCCAGACTTAATTCGAGCCATTCGGCTCTCTCTGTTAATTCAATAAAGGTTCTGGATGGTGCGGTGGAGATGAGGCCTTTCAGAGGCTGCGAGAAATTGCTTAGAATTAAGGAAAAAGCATGCCCCTCTGATATGGGATCTCTCATTTTATTACAAGCTGACCTCCAGCGGTGGATAAAATCTCGGGCCTTTTCATTTTCTCTCTGTTTCAGGCCACAGAGGTGGCTGAGGGTCGGGAGTGCCTCAGCGTTGAATAAGAAGCGCTCAATAAACAAATTGACCACTTTATCAAACTCTTTCAGCTCTATGGGATTAATATGCTCTGAATACCATTTTGCTGCAATACCCTCCAAACTGTGAGGGAAACAAAGAAATAAGGCCCTGTTATTCCTCCTGAACTTGGAACACTCTGCGAAGAAAAGGGCGAGGTGTGCCTTTGGATCACCCAAACCATCAAACTCAATGAATTTCTTGGGGAGGTTATCGAGATCATCATCCCCATCCAATCCATCATAGAAGTCTTCGCTGGTGAAGATTTTCTTGCCCTTGTCGCGGGCCTGCAGATCCTTAACCATTTTCATCACATCTTTCAGTTGTGACTGCGTAGGGTCGTCAACAGACTGATTCTTGGATTTGTAAGCTGACCCCTGACCCTGAGTTGACCTTCTGAATTCATATTTATTTTCACATTCCTTGTCAGCATCGTCAGTTGATTCTGACTCATCAGATATTTCCTCGTGACGACTCTGCTTTTTGCTGATCTTCACATTCTTGACGGCCTGACCCTTATCTTTCTGTTTAGTTTGAATTTGCTCAGTACTGGCCTCAGCTTGCTCTGCCAGCATCTTGGTCATCATCTTTTTGAACATGATATACATTTGGGGATCGATGCCATCATCCGCCTGCTGACCCTGACTCTGGAATGATCGAGGTGAGTCCATCTCTTCTTCTGAAGCTACTGAATATGCGACACCTTCAACTGATGTGGTTTTCTTTCTGGATCTTGTATTGACCATCGGGTATTGCAAATGTTCTCTTGGATGTTGCTGATGCTCTCTGCAGGGCAGAACTGATGGTTAGGCTTCTGAAGGAAATTTGGTTTGGAAGAAAATATTTGTTGAGAATTTTGGTAGACAATTGAAATAATATCCCATTACTAGGGATTGAGTTGTCGCTGGGATTACGACAATTGCATTGCTATTCTTTGCAAGATAAACAACTGAAAATATGCCTTGTTACCTAGGCGAGGTCGTCAAACCAAAGTGAAATGTAAAAGAATTTTATTGAGGGGAAAAACATGATTTTATCAATAATACACTTGACAGAGGGGAGGGGGACGAACAATTTTCCACCACTCTACAAAATCAGAAGACACACGAGGACCAGGAAAAATAGTAAGACTGACAAAGGAATCTCAGCCATGTCTGGCAGAAAGGTATGCTCCGGACCACTGATCTGATGCGAGATCGAATTCTGGCAGAACCCCCGCTAGTGGACGAATCTCTACGCGCTTCTGCCTCTGAGAGAACTGCCTGACACACCGCTCGGGATGATAGTATGCGCAGAAGAACGGGCCAAGTAGTCTGAATCGCTTGCCGTAAGCATAAGTGTATCTGGGAGGTGATTCCTGACGATCAAAGTAGTTCCATACGACTTCTTCCTCCTGAAGGTTGTCGATCAAGAACCGGTATCGCGCAACTGGAAGAAGCTTCTCTCCATTGTATCTGAATGAACTGGCTCGGACTGGCACATGCCGGAGGAACCAAGATTGCAAGGCATAGGTGCACCCTTCGACTAGAATCGATTCTCCGAGTGCGAAACGAGTCAACCCTCGGTATAGAAAAGCGAGTGCGGCCATGGCTATCGAGAGGCGGCTGGTCTGTCGACTTCCCCATCTCCTCATAAGCTGAACTATTCTGATATCCATGTAATTTCGTTCGTCGGGAAAGAAAGCTAATCCCACCGTGCAAAGAACCATCGCGTGCTGAATTCTCTCTCGAGCTGTCCTAGACAACGAACTGACTTCCACAAATGTCCCATGTTGTCTGTAGATTTCGAGCAGATCTACATATTCATTTCCATCTTCTTCAATCAATGGCCAAGACTTGCGTCCTGTCATGCGAGCTAATGCATCTTTAGGGTCCAGACCCTTAACATTAATCAGAAACTGTTTCTCCAATGGATCTTCAGGCTGACCGGCTGGCTCGGGCAATCCCATAATCTCTGAAAATTCATCCATCAGTACTGTCATCTCGCCCCACGGGAACCAGAAGGTAGAAGTGCTCGGATTCCACCGCTCTGCTAGTGCATGAATCAAGTTGTCGTTGACTGTTTGCTTTCCCACTGCGGACGCCAGTTCCAATCCACACTCGTCCAGATGGTCCGGAAACATACGAGAGAAGTTTTTGAACCATGAATAATACCACCGGGGAAAGAAGGATCCGGTGCTGAGGACTCGATGTTCGGGAAGACGTTGTCGCACCTCGTAGGAGATGTGACCCTCAGGGAAGACTGAATCAAGCTGACTGGATGCCATCAGAATAGACTGGAAAACATGAAAAATTTGGAATAAGACTTGGAAAATACAGAAATTTTGAGGAAAATGTAGGCAGGATAAAAATAAAGCAGGAAATTCGAGATCCAGAAGACAGGAAAGATGGGAAATCACCTGGAGTTTTGAAGGAAATAGAGGAATTTCATGAAAATCGTCCAGGGTTTTAATATTTCATAAAATGGAGTATTTGAAAATCGTCCAAGGCTTAAAACATGGACAGTACATGGACATAGATTGGGGAATTTTGAGAAAATCGTCCAGTATTTTTAGAAAATTGGGGAAAATATGGAAAATAAAAGGAGATGACTATAACATATTCAATCACATTCTGCACAAAAAAGTATGCACAAACAGCATTCTCTAAAAGCTGACTCTAGATGCACAAATTTTGAAATGGCTGTAGGACGTTAATCCTAACTCTAAGGCTCAGATCATCTGTATCCAATCCAGTTATGCCTATATACTCAAGCCAAGGCTCGATGTACGTGGCATAAAATCAATTTCTCCGGTTCTAGGTTCAAGTTTTCCAACATCCTTGAGCGCCTGCCGATATACGTTGGACTATGGCCCTTGGTACGTGGCAGGGGGGCTTTCACCCAAATAGGTGGCCCAGTTGTGAGGCTCTGTCCCGAACTATGGTTCTGGAAGAGAGCCCAGCAACGTGAAGACCGGGACAATATAGGTGGGGGTGGTTTTTGAAAAACATGAGCACATGCAATCAAACAGAAGGCTCTAAGTCCTAAAGAGATAGAATTTTGAAATATTTGAAGAAGCAAACATTGTTTTCATACAATTCCTAAATTGAGGAGTGTTGTATTAGACCTAAGTCTATGTGGGCATGAATAATTCTCCTCAATATGGTCCTACCAAACCATACCTAGTCTATATGCATTCCATGTCAGCTGGGTTCAAGTCTAGGCTCCTAGGTTCACATGATATCATAAAGTAAAGCTGACATTCCATGGAAATCGATTTTGACAAATTGAACTAAGTAGAGCATTAAATTGATCAGGCAAAGACAAGTCCCATCACGGTCGCCAAACCTGTTATCATCGCAAAAGTTTTAACTTTTTGCAAATCAAACTGACCTTTGAAAAAGATTTTTGAAAATAACTCGCCTCCGTTTTTAAAATGCGGGAAAATTCCGAAGAATGGGACTCGCCTGTCGGTACGAGGTTGAACCGTTCCTGCCGCCTTTAACAGGGGTAATTGAACCAAGGATCAATCTTATGCTCTACTCTATTCAACTTGTCTAAATCATATTCTAATTTCTAAATGCACATAGAATTAGGCATGTGCTATGAATTTTTAGAAAAATGCACATTTGAAAACAAGATGTTTGCTTTGAATGATTGAAATATTTAGAAAATGTAAATCTTGGAAATGATATCACATGAAAAATCGTGAAATGGGATTTGAAATGTACTTCTGAGAGAAGTAAAAATCGATTTTGAGAAATCCTTAACATTTAGTGAAAATCAATTCTCAGACTTGGTTTCTCTGAATTCAAACCTTGAAATTGAAATTCTAACTTAGAAAATTTGAATTTGGAACTTGGGAAATACTTGAAATATTCTTTGAAATTCAATGCTTTTGGAAAAATCGATTTTGCTATAAGACTTAGGAGATTTTGAGGAATTCAATTTCCTTGACTTAGAATTCGAATTGGAATTGGCAAATGCATGAAATGAATGAATATGATTTTGAGGATTTGAGAAATACTTTTTGTATTTTTGAGAAATGCAGTGCATTTTGAAGTTAGCCTAAGAGTGTAGGCTGAATGTGGCTAATGTGAAGATTATAAATCTGAGTATCATTCGTATTCTGACTATGGCCATAAATACAAATTCCACCAAGTTTATAAACTTCATAGAAGCTAGTGCATGTGCCATTCATGTAGACCATGGTGAATTTGTAAAAATATGCATGAATCATCATCCATCACACATTAAAATTATAAAAATAAACTATATGCAATGCAACCTAAGATAAGCAGGAAATGTAAATTCTTATTCCAAAGTTTAATTACAAATTACATCACTATTGAAATTTAAATACATGGAAAATAAAGTCTTCAATGTACCTGCAAAACTAGAAAACTTGGTTAATGAATATATGTTGGCTTTTCTAGATTTATCCAATAATATCAGGAAATTGTTGGATTTTGCTAGATATAAGCCTCTTCCTTGATTCCCTTAAATAAAAATGATAAAGTATGAAATAAAATGGAATAAATATGAAAGAGAAGATATGGAATTTCGAAATTGGGGTCAAAATGACCAAAATACCCCTAATAACAAGACCATGGCCTTGAAATTAGGGTTTTTAGAAAGATATTTTGATAAAATGCAAATTTTGAAATTTGAATGAAATAAACTCAAACCAAATATGCTATGACATGATTAAAAATATGAAATTAGGGCTAGGGATTTCAAAATTTAGGTCAAATGACCAAATTGCCCCCGATAGCAAGACTATGGCCTTGAAATCAGGGTTTTTAGAAATAGATTTTTGGTAAAAACTTAGGTTTTATGCACTAAATGAAATCAAATGAGCATCAAATTAAACCTAAAGCATCCTAATATGATTATGAACATGATTAAACCCTAAAAATATATTCTTATGCACGAAAATTCAAGAATATCACAAAAACTGTGATTTTAGCAGTGTTTTTGGATCTTTCAGGAACCCGGTTTTACAATTTGCTTGATTCAGCCATCAAATGGATTCCAAAATCCATAAAAATTGGTACCTGCACTTTTTATAACCTTAATGTCGAATTGGAATTATAAAAATAATTTTTTGACATTAAATTAATCTGAAAATTGCATTAAACCCTAAAAATATGCTATTTTTGACCTAATTCACCAACCAGTTTCAGTCCAAGGCCTGAACCAGGGGTCAAATCTCCATGGAAATTTATGAAATTTTACAGCGACTAACTATAAATAAAAACAGATATTTCCCAATTTACAGATCATAAAAATCATCTCCGGTTAGGGAGAAACCCTTCCGGCAATCTGAGCTAAAATATATCACTCTTAACAGGGATTAAAACAGCTATTCCAGATTGAAAATACAGGAATAAATATAAATACTAAACAAAAATTTCTGAAATTTTAGTTGTGAACAGTAGAAATAAAAATAAAAATACTCACTTTTTACAGATCTAAAATCGGATCTGTGGTTTGGGATTTATGACTAACACAAGTCTGATTAGGGTTTTGGTAAACCCTAACGAGCTTTAAATTTAAAAACAGATTCTCTAAAATGGGAAAAATAATAAACAGTGATCAAAAAATACGAAAATTTCACATCAGACAGATCTATTCAATGTGAATCCATATCACTTTACAGATCTAAAATCAGATATACAATGAGAGAAATATCATCACAGCAAGTTACCTTCTTGATTTTAACCACGATTTTAAAGCTTTAAAAACCCGATTTGATGTCTGATTTTTTTGACAGGGTTCCCGAGATCCAAAACCTCTGATTTTTCTACAGTAACTCAATAACTCATGCATGCACCACATATAAAAAAATAAGAAATAAAAAATGAGTGCTTCCATCCGAAATAACATCATCTTTACTGTTCTAAACCTAGAACACACAGAAATTTAAGAAACTTGAAAAACCATGCATTAACTAATGTAAATAAATAAAATAAACCATAAAACAATAAATAAAACTTATTTCTATGCTATAGAACGTAAAACAAACATTAATAAACCATGAAAATAAAATAAAAACAGGGAATCAATGGCTGGAATTTGATATCACCTTTAAAACATAGATTTAACCCATTAAAAAGGGCAAATCATATATTTTATTGGTTATTAATGCAAAGAATCATATTAAAATCAATTCTAATGTATTAAAATCTCTTTAAATCACCCAAAACAGGGTTGGATCACCTTCTTGGATTGTTCTTGCTGATTCTTGATGGTTCTTGAGGTTGAATCCATGGTTTAATCCATGAAGATGATGGTACCAATGACTAAATCATGTTTAAAACAATGAAAAACATTTGAAAACATGATGTTTGCTTTGAATGATTGAAATATTTAGAAAATGTAAATCTTGGAAATGATATCACATGAAAAATCGTGAAATGGGATTTGAAATGTACTTCTGAGAGAAGTAAAAATTGATTTTGAGAAATCCTTAACATTTAGTGAAAATCGATTCTCAGACTTGGTTTCTCTGAATTCAAACTTTGAAATTGAAATTCTAACTTAGAAAATTTGAATTTGGAACTTGGGAAATACTTGAAATATTCTTTGAAATTCAATGCTTTTGGAAAAATCGATTTTGCTATAAGACTTAGGAGATTTTGAGGAATTCAATTTCCTTGACTTAGAATTCGAATTGGAATTGGCAAATGCATGAAATGAATGAATATATCTAGCAAAATCCAACAATTTCCTGACCAAAATACAATTTTGAAATTTCATATCTTATCAAATTAAACCTAAAGCATCCTAATATGATTATGAACATGATTAAACCCTAAAAATATATTCTTATGCACGAAAATTCAAGAATATCACAAAAACTGTGATTTTAGCAGTGTTTTTGGATCTTTCAGGAACCCGGTTTTACAATTTGCTTGATTCAGCCATCAAATGGATTCCAAAATCCATAAAAATTGGTACCTGCACTTTTTATAACCTTAATGTCGAATTGGAATTATAAAAATAATTTTTTGACATTAAATTAATCTGAAAATTGCATTAAACCCTAAAAATATGCTATTTTTGACCTAATTCACCAACCAGTTTCAGTCCAAGGCCTTAACCAGGGGTCAAATCTCCATGGAAATTTATGAAATTTTACAGTGACTAACTATAAATAAAAACAGAGATTTCCCAATTTACAGATTGTAAAAATCATCTCCGGTTAGGGAGAAACCCTTCCGGCAATCTGAGCTAAAATATATCACTCTTAACAGGGATTAAAACAACTATTCCAGATTGAAAATACAGGAATAAATATAAATCCTAAACAAAAATTTCTAAAAATTTTAGTTGTGAATAGTAAAAATAAAAATAAAAATACTCACTTTTTACAGATCTAAAATCGGATCTGTGGTTTGGGATTTATGACTAACACAAGTCTGATTAGGGTTTTGGTAAACCCTAACGAGCTTTAAATTTAAAAACAGATTCTCTAAAATGGGAAAAATACTAAACAGTGATCAAAAAATACGAAAATTTCACATCAGACAGATCTATTTAATGTGAATCCATAGCACTTTACATATCTAAAATCGGATATACAATGAGAGAAATATCATCACAGCAAGTTACCTTCTTGATTTTAACCACGATTTTAAAGCTTTAAAAACCCGATTTGATGTCTGATTTTTTTGACAGGGTTGCCGAGATCCAAAACCTCTGATTTTTCTACAGTAACTCAATAACTCATGCATGCACCACATATAAAAAAATAATAAATAAAAAATGAGTGCTTCCATCCGAAATAACATCATCTTTACTGTTCTAAACCTAGAACACACAGAAATTTAAGAAACTTGAAAAACCATGCATTAACTAATGTAAATAAATAAAATAAACCATAAAACAATAAATAAAACTTATTTCTATGCTATAGAACGTAAAACAAACATTAATAAACCATGAAAATAAAATAAAAACAAGGAATCAATGGCTGGAATTTGATATCACCTTTAAAACATAGATTTAACCCATTAAAAAGGGCAAATCATATATTTTATTGGTTATTAATGCAAAGAATCATATTAAAATCAATTCTAATGGATTAAAATCTCTGTAAATCACCCAAAACAGGGTTGGATCACCTTCTTGGATTGTTCTTGCTGATTCTTGATGGTTCTTGAGGTTGAATCCATGGTTTAATCCATGAAGATGATGGTACCAATGACTAAATCATGTTTAAAACAATGAAAAACATTAAATAAAAACTAAAAATTAGAGAAAATAGTTACCTTGAGGTTGCTGCAATGGAGGAAGGGCTGGAGAGGAGAGAGAAGCTCCAAGAATCCAAAGGAAAGCCAATTGGAAAAATCGACCCCCCTATGGAGACTATTTATAGAATTTTTTTAGGTTTAAAAATTGGGAATTTTGAATTTTTTGGACTCTAACAAGGGGGGGCGATTTTGGGGTGGAGTTACCTAACTACCCCTAGTCTAAATTATCCTAAATAGTTCCTAATTAACCCCTAGCTAATCCTAAAAATCCCCCAAATGTGGTGCCACTTGGCATTCTCTCACATTGGGTTTTTAACACTTTTAAAAACCTTTAAAAACACTAGTTTTAAAAACTAACTTTCAAAAATGAGTTTTTCAAAAGGGTTTTGACTCTTCTAAACCTCTAACACTAACCAAGACATCAACTAACCCTAGTCTAGCCCTGACTTACTCGAATATGGCGCCACCCCGAGTGGGCCCTACTTGAGTTTTTCAAAAAGCAATTTTAAAACTTGAAATTGAAGGAGTTTTCAAAAGCAAACTTTGAAATTGAAAATTTTGAAATGATATAGGATCCTAATTGAATTAGAATTCCTCTGGATATGGTGCCAACTGAGTGGGCCCACCTCGAGTTTTTGAAATAAACACTGAAAATGGCTTTGAAAAAGGGTTAAAATTGACATTTGAAATTCAAGATTTTTGAAAATAGGGTCTTATGCGAACTGGAACTCCGAGTTAGAGTCCTGAACTCTTAGGACTCTGAGATTTTAGATTTTAAAAGCCAAATGAAAGAATTTTCAAAAGATTTTATCACGAAATGATGAAATAAGTCAGAAAACACAGTCAGGGTTAGATTCCTAACTCGACCGAACTCTAAAATAGAATCCTGAACTAACTGGACTCTGTAAAATGACCTAAATTTCAAAAACAAACAAAAAAGATTAAAAATGGAAGTAAAACAGACTTCAAAACAGACTCCTGACCGGATCAGGTCTCTGAGACAGAGTCCTGATCGGACTGAAACTTTTAAAATTTTGAGAAATTTGATGAATAGAGGAATTCAGAAGCGACACCACCTCAATGAGTCTCATCTGTGAATTGAAATCGATTAAAATTTGAATTTGAAATGAATCCAGATTGTTTCCTTTCTTACAACCCTTTATGAAAAAGGTATTTTGACATGATTTCAAAATGTAATAATTGTACCTTACATCATATACAAGACAACATGAAAAGAAATGATTTCAAATATAGGAAAAAGACAAAACATGAAATCGGCTACACAAAGAAAACAAATATAATATTGGTTTTGAAAAGGCTCTAGTTACCTTCTTTAAAGAAATGATTTCAAATATAGGAAAAAGACAAAACATGAAATCGGCTACACAAAGAAAACAAATATAATATTGGTTTTGAAAAGACTCTAGTTACCTTCTTTAAAGAAAGGATTTCAAAGATAGGAAAAAGACAAAACATGAAATCGGCTACACAAAGAAAACAAATATAATATTGGTTTTGAAAAGACTCTAGTTACCTTTTTACAAACTCATAGAATGTCGACTTACTTGAAGTCATCATTCTCTTTGTATAGCATTAAATACCTTCTGTAAAGAATCCTTGTTAAATATCCTTCTCAAGAATGTCGACTTACTTGTAGTCTTCATTCTCTCTGTAGACTTTGAAAAACACAACATAAAGAAAACTCTTGACATGACTATGTATAAATAAATATCTCAAAGCATTTATTGTACTTACACTCATTTAAAGTAAAGAAGTACCTATGTACCACGAAATCATTAATTAGGATAAAGACAAAACTACATGACAGCCTACAATCCAACGTTCAATGTACTATTGAAAGAAACAGACTTTTTACATAAAATATGTATTACCTAAAATATTACAACGACTAGTGTACCCTATATTTTACTTTTATGGAAAGAAGACTTTCTCGAATTTCTCTAAAGATATTATTTGAAATGACATGACATTTTACATCTCAAAAAGGCTACGATTTCAAAAAGCCAACGACTATTTTTTTAAGCTATAAAAAGACACTCAAATGAACTATTCAAAACATAAGGGAATGGAATAGACAAGTGAGCTTACAACGAGAAAAATACCTATTCGATATTTGAAAGAGAGCCTAGAAAAAGAAAGAGAAAAAGAAAGAGAAAAAGTAAAAAATAACTCTTTAACAAAGAGTATCTTCTTAGTGACAAACAGAACATTCTTAGAATCCTTCATTCGTGCATTCATATCATCCTGAAGGTTCTATAGGAAGTATTGTAACTTTCTGTTATTCACTGTAATCCTTCTTTGTTGAAAGAAGTAGACCTCTGTGAAAGAGGGTGTTGTCCTTCTCTGTTGAGAGAAGAAGACCTCTGTGAAAGAGGGTGTTGTCCTTCTCTGTTGAGAGAAGAAGACCTATGTGAAAGAGGGTGTGCCCCTTCTCTGTTGAGAGAAGAAGACCTCTGAGGAAGAGGGTGTTGTACTATTTATCCGGTGACTCGAATGTTATAGTGGAAAGCTCAAGTAGTTTGCTTGGGGACTGAATGTAGGTCAGGGTTTTGATCGAACCAGTATAAATCATGTGTTTATTGTGTTGTGCCTTATTGCTTTATTTTTTATTATATCAACTTGCATCGTATTTCACTATTCACCCCCCCCTCTAGTGGAATTTTAGTGCCTTCGAGGTCATTTCAGAACATATGTTGAGGTTGCTGCCTCCATCAACCAACACATGAAGTACTGTCATTCCTCTTACTCGAACGACAATGTACAGTGCATTATTATGAAAGGAGTGAGGTTTTGGAAGGTCCTCATCTGAGAAGGTGATTGGTGCATTTGTCATGGCTGAATTCACAATTTGAGCCATGTCTTCAGGCGTGGTACTGGGTTTGACTTTAACTTTCCGCAGTAGTTCGTCCAGTACTTGCTGATGCTTGCAAGAAACTCTTGGCTAAGTCCAAAATTGAAACATTGGACAAAGCGATTAATGGGTTTTCAGTTGAAATTTCTCCCTTTTCTGGAATGGATTGGATAAAGTGTTTTGGGAACCCAGGAATTTGACTGGCTGCTGTAGGAAATACTCTGACTGGCTCTGCTGACACTTTCAGCTTACCAAAAGCTGAAATTATGTCCATCTTTTTAGTGGTCGGTGCTGCTTGTCGCAGCACTAACACCTGATGCTGAACTTGGAGATCTTGAAAAGAACACAGCTTGATGTGTTTTTGAGGCTGGAACGGTTGTTCAGTGATCACTGCCGTGGTGTGCGGCGAAAATGGCTGATTGAGAATGTTCATTTTTTCTTCTTCATCTCCTTCCACTAAAAGATTCTTGTCAATGTAGTCGTGCACAATATTCTTGAAAACAAAATAGTTCTCTGTGTTGTGTCCCACTGTCCTGTGAAACTTGCAGAATTGGTCTTTCCATTTCCTCATAGGCACAGGGGGATCGGCCAGTCTTGGCAACTTGATCATTTCCTTCGACAGCATATACTCGAGCACATCTTCGAGCGATTGGTTGAGAGGAGTGAATTTTCTGTCGTAGCTCCATCCTTCAAGAGGATTCCGACGTTTCAAGATCACAGCCAGAAGACTCCGGCGTCTCCTTGTCACAGCAAGAAAATCCCGGCGAAGATGGGATCGAACGACACTCTGAGGGTTTTTCGGAAGAGAGAGAGGCAAAAGAGAAAAAGGGTTTTCGTTTTAAGGGTTTCATTTTTAAGAAAAATGAAAAGGTACAAAAACGAAGTGAAACAATGCCTATTTTAAAAAGAACGGGTAAAAAAAAATCCAAGGGGTATCGGGTCCCTTCATTTAAAATTTTTAAAAAAATTTAGTCGACTAAAACTTTATCGGTCGACTAAAAAATGTGTAACTCATTCTAAAAATATCATCAGTCGACTAGAAATATATCGGTCGACTAATATGGTGTGATTCATTCTAAAATTCTAAAACATCAGTCGACTAGAATTTTATTGGTCGACTAATATAGTGCGATTTTGAGATTTTGTTCAAAAAACAACATTTTTATAAATCTAAAACGAGCAAATACCTAGTTCTCTCCTAATTCTCATAAAATCTTCATTCTTAAGAGGTTTAGTGAAGATATCGGCATGTTGTTCTTTAGTGGAAATAAAATTTAACGAAATATCTCCTTTTAACACATGATCTCTTAAAAAATGATGTTTAACTTCAATATGCTTAGTTCTTGAGTGCTGAATAGGATTTTTCAAAAGATTTATAGCACTAGTGTTATCACAATAAATAGTTGTTGTGGAGTAATTCAAACCAAAATCTTTTAAGGTCTGTTTCATCCAAAGTACTTGTGAACATGCTAAACTAGCCGCTATATATTCAGCTTCAATTGTTGAGAGTGATACTGAATTTTGCTCTTTACTAAACCAAGAGACTAAGGAATTTCCTAAGAAATGACAAGTTCCACTAGTACTCTTGTGATCAGATTTACTTCCTGCAAAATCTGCATCACTATATGAAACTAAATCAAAGGAAAATGATTTTGGGTAAAACAAACCGAAATTTGAAGTATCTTTCAAATAACGAAGAATTTGTTTTACGGCAGTTAAATGAGATTCTTTTGGATTAGCTTGAAATCTTGCACACATACACACACTAAACATAATATCAGGTCGACTAGCAGTTAAGTATAATAGAGATCCGATCATACCTCTGTAGAGCTTAGTATCTACACTTTTACCATTTTCATCTTTATCAAGAGAAGTAGTTGTACTCATAGGATTCCTTCTTGATTTCGATGAGTCCATCCCAAATCTCTTTAGAAGTTCTTTTGTATACTTAACCTGATTGATGAAGATTCCTTCTTTAGTTTGCTTTATTTGAAGTCCAAGGAAGTAGTTTAATTCGCCCATCAAGCTCATTTCAAACTCTTCCTGCATAGCTTTAGCAAATTCTTTACAAAGAGAATCGTTAGTAGAACCAAATATTATGTCATCAACATAAATTTGCACAATAAGAATATCTGAATTAAGATTTTTAATAAATAAAGTGGAGTCTACTCGACCAATGGAAAAACCAGATTGTTCTAGAAAATTTCGTAGTCTTTCATACCACGCTCTTGGTGCTTGTTTGAGTCCATACAAAGCTCTTTTCAATTTGTAGACTTTTTTTGGATATTTCTCATTTTCAAAGCCTGGAGGTTGCTCTACATAAACTTCTTCATTGATGTGTCCATTTAAGAATGCACTCTTAACATCAATTTGATATAACTTGAAGTTCATGTAACTAGCAAAAGCAAGCATCATTCGAATTGACTCTAATCGAGCCACTGGTGCATAGGTTTCATCAAAATCTATGCCTTCTTCTTGATTATAGCCTTGTGCTACAGGCCTTGCTTTGTTACGAATGACTTCACCATTTTCGTCCAGCTTATTTCGGAAGACCCATCTTGTTCCAATTACTGGATGATCCTTTGGTCTATCAACTAGATCCCAAACATCATTCCTAGTAAATTGGTTAAGTTCTTCAGACATGGCCAAAAGCCAAAATTCATCATCACAAGCCTCATTGTTATTCTTTGGTTCTAATTTAGATATGAAAGCAACATTTGCAATATATTTTTCTAATTTCCTTCTAGTTTGGACAACAATCTTTATTTCACTAATAACTTGTTCATGTGGATGATTAGGAACTTCTTTCCAAACCGGTTGAAGAGGAATATTTTCTTGAGAAGTACTCTCTATCAAGGGTTCTTCTTGAAGTATTACTTCTTTTCCTTCGCTTAGAGGTATAACCTGCTCACAATTCTCATCAAATGCAACATGTAAAGATTCTTCAATACAAGATGTTCTTTTTTTGAAAATACGATAAGCTTTACTTCTAGAAGAATATCCAAGAAATATTGATTCATCTGATTTTGAATCAAACTTATCAAGATTATCTTTGGTATTTAACAAGAAACATTTACTACCAAAAATTTTGAAATATGAGATCTTTGGTATACGATCATAATATAATTCAAAACATGTTTTATGTAAAATTGGTCGAATAAGAACACGGTTTAGAACATAACATGCTGTATTAATTGCTTCAGCCCAAAAGTATTTTGGTAAATTTTTATCTTGAAGCATGGTTCTAGCACATTCTTGCAAAGTTCTATTCTTTCTTTCAACAACTCCATTTTGAGGAGCCGCTCTAGGAAAAGCAAAGTTGTGAGATATACCATGTAAATCACAAAACTTTAGAAAAGATTCATTTTCAAATTCACCACCATGATCACTACGAATTTTAATAATAGATGTAGCTTTTTCATTTGTAATTCTTCTACAAAGTTTAGAAAATTCCGAAAAAGCATCATTTTTGCTTTTTGAAAAAATTACCCATGTAAGCCGAGAGTAATCATCTACTATAACAAAAGCATACTTGCTACCATTCAAACTTTGAATTCTAGATGACATCATTTTTGCTTTTTGGAAAAATTACCCATGTAAGCCGAGAGTAATCATCTACTATAACAAAAGCATACTTGCTATCATTCAAACTTTGAATTCTAGATGGTCCAAATAGATCTAAATGTAAAAGTTCAAGAGGACGTTTTGTTGAAACTATATCTTTTGCTTTAAAAGAACTCTTGATTTGTTTACCCCTTTGGCAAGCATCACATAAGTGATCTTTCTTATATGGTATTCTAGGTAGGCCTCTTACAAGATCATTCTTGGATAACTTTGAAATAATTTTAAAGTTAACATGTCCAAGTCTCTTGTGCCATAACCATTGAATTTCATTTGAAACAATAAGACATTTTTCATTAAAAGTGGGTAATTCATCTAGATATAGTTCATACACATTGTTTCTTCTTTTACCTTTAAAAATGATCTTTTTAGATTGAAAATCAGAAATTAAGCATGAATCATTTTCAAAAGAAACATGAAAACCTTTATCACATAATTTTCTAATAGATATTAAATTATGCATTAAACCATCTACTAAAAGAACATTTTCTATCAAGGAAAATTTTGGATTACCAATATTACCAATACCTATTACTTTTCCCTTGTTATTATCACCAAAGGTGACGGTTCCTCCATCCTTATTTTGGAGGGTGGAAAATAACTCCGGCCTTCCAGTCATATGTTTGGAACAGCCGTTGTCCAATATCCATTTGCTCCTTATGTTGTGTACCTACAACAAAATTAGAAAACAGAGCATTTGACCCCTTTCTATTTTCGGGTCCATGAGAGTTAGTCTTAGGAACCCATATCCATTTGGATTTTGGTTTCCTTTGATAATAAATATTCTTTCTATAAAAGGATTTATCATGTCTAGAATAATCATGTCTAGAATAATTATGTCTAGGATAATCATGTCTGGAATAATAAGCATTATAGTTTCCATGATTAGATGCATTTCTATTAGAACTAGAAAGTTTAGTTCTATGAACAAATGGTTGAGAATAATGTCTTTGATTTTTCACCACATAGTTTGGTCTATTTTGAGTATCAAAGAAGCTATATCCCAATCCAGTTTTATTAACCGAGCATCTTTGAGAACCAAGAAGTTTTTCTAGATTCTCTTGACCATTCGTGAATTTGGTCACTATGGAAAGAAGATCATTTGATTTTTCTTTTAGACTAGATATTTCTTTTTGTAAGAGATTGGTTCTAACTCCAACTTCTTTTATCTCAAATGCTTGGCAAGAGTTTTTCTTCTTGAGATCTTCTATCTCTTGAAGTAACACTTTATTTTGAGAGTCAAGAGTTAAATTTTCAGTTTTTAACTCTTTATTTTTAGAACTTAGACTCTTAAATTTAACATATAAATCATTGAATGCTTCTAACAAATCATCATAGTCAAATTGACTTACCGAATCTTCTTTTGCTACAAAACACATGTTGGCGACTTCTTCATTTGTTTCTTCATCGGAAGAGGAGTCACTATCATCCCAACATGCTTGAAATGCCTTTTTCTTCTCGAATTGGTCCTTGGGCTTGATTTTGAAAAGAGGACAATCTTTCTTGATATGTCCTGCCTTTTTGCAGTTAAAGCACTTGACTTCATTGGGATTAGAAGAATCTGCTTTCTTTACCTTTCTTTGAAATCTTTCCTTTTTGATGAATCTTCTTAATTGCCTTGTGATGAGGGCAATATCTTCATCTTCATCTTCTTCTGAATTTTCTGAGTCAGAAGTAGCCTTAAAAGCAAGAGACTTCTTTTTGGGCTCTTCTTCTTGTCTGTCTTAAAGTTGAACTTCATATGCCATAAGGTTACCAACTAAATCTTCAAGAGTGAGAGTATTGAGATCATTTGCTTCTTCAATAGAGTGGATTTTCTCTCCCATTCAGGAGTTAAACACCTTAGAATCTTTCTGACTAAATCCACTTGTGAATATTCTTTTCCAAGGGATTTCAAAGTGTTAGTTATATCGGTCATTCTAGTTACCATGTCCGATATAGATTCATTTTGCTTCATTTTGAACAATTCAAATTTATGAACTAAAGAAGCAATTTTAGATTCCTTTACCTTTGACATACCTTCCTGAGTCACGAGAAGAGTATGCCATATTTCATTTGCTGTAGAGCATTGAGAGATGCGATTGAACTCTACCTTGTCAACGACACAGTACAATGCATTCATGACTTTGGCATTTAGTGAAGCAGTCTTCTTTTCATCATCGCTCCATTGGCTGAAATTAGTTGATGAAGTTTGGTACTTTTCTAAAACAACTCTCCAGATTTCAAGATCCATGGATTGCAAGAATATTGTCATTCTTACTTTCCAGTATCCATAGTTTGTTCTGTCGAAGAGAGGAGGACGAACAGAGGAGCTTCCTTCTTTGTGCTGAGATGTTGTAGTTGTCATGCTAGATGATGGTCAAATCAAAGTAATAGCAAACCTGTGCTCTGATACCAAATGAAAGTGCACTAGGATCGAGGCAACGAGCACTAGAGGGGGGTGAATAGTGCTTTTAAAAATTGTCTGCGGAATATTGAAGGATTTTGCAAATTGAAAAGCAAACACACAAAGAACACAAGATTTTATCCTGGTTCGGTCTATCCCGACCTACATCCAGTCCCCAAGCAAAACCCGCTTGAGACTTCCACTATCAACCTTGTTAACTACAAGATCACACAAACCAAAACCAGTCCCACTTTCAGTAACAACCCTACTGAAAGCAAACAACTCCTTTAAACCAAGGAGTCCTTTTTATAGAAAAATAAGTAACAACTTACAATACAACCTATGAGCCTTTCTTTTGAATGCAAATGAGATGCAATTGGCTTTTGAGGTTGTTGAAATACTCTACTCACGAATTCACTATCTCTCAAAGGGATTTGAGTGAAAAGCTGAAGTGAAAATATCAAGTGAGTGAGAAAACAAATACTTGAATGAATAGGAGTGAAAAACAATAAGTAAATGATTCAAATTGATTGAATTCTTGTTGTTTTGAGTGTAAAATGCACTTATATTTATAGTTAAAGTTTTTCATACGTTGAGAGTATGAAAAGGTGTCAAAACTGTCCATTTTGAACGATCAAAACGCTTGAAAAACAAAAAGACACGCCTTTTTGAATTTTCAGGAAAACGGCAAAATTAGTCGACTGAAACATCAGTTAGTCGACTAGACTAACTAATAGTTAGTTATTAGTAGACTGACAGTTATCGTTGGTCGACTGATCTGTTAATCGAGCTGTTTGAAAATCTGAACTTTTGAAACTTAGTCAACTAGAGAAAAATTAGTCGACTGATAATATCATCAGTAGACTGAAAAACCTTTCAGTCGACTGCTGCTAAAATCTTCTGAAAAACAAACATTCTGTTCAGTCGACTGATAAAAGCATTAGTCGACTGCTGCTAAATTTTCAGAAAACACATGTTCTGTTCAGTTGACTGATAAAACCATTAGTCAACTGCTGCTAATTTTCCAGAAAACAGACATTCTGTCCAGTCGACTGATAAAACCTTCGGTCGACTAATTTGACAAAAATGACTTTTTAGAAAATATGGCGCAAAAGGATTAGTCGACTGGTAAGTCGATTCGTCAACTAATAAACATGAAAATTTAAGAAAAGTGTTTTCTAAAAAGATTTTCAAGAGGGTTTCTTTTAGAAAAGTTTTTCTAAAGACTTTTAAGGTGAAATGCAACCTAAATATGCACTCTAAGTAAGGCTCTTAGAAGAATCTAAGACTTTTAATGAATTAAAACATTTGCACACTAGTCTTCAAAGATTCTTCATCGAATTCTTCAATTTCTTCATAGCCTTAGCTGAAATGCAGTTGATTCTACTTGCTCATCATCAAAACCTTGTACTTGAAGTATCATGTATGGCTTCATTGTCGTAACAATGTACATGCTCATTGAGAATTATTAGACAACCAGACTCGTAAGGGCCGCTGAGCCAGAGTGTGTTGTTTACACCCGAAAGAGGTGAAGTGCTCGTCAAGGCCGAAATGCCGAGAGCAGAGTTAAGCATGCATATAAATAAAACCTTTGTTCCACGGTAAAAGTTGTGTGAGTGATTGGGGTCGGGTACATACTTCTCAAAGGCTTCTCTATAGGCATGCAACGTTCGTCAAGTAATTGTAAGACTGGCAGACCCCTTTAAGAATTTCTCACTGAGGAAGACGATGATGGCGCAACTTTGAGTGACATATATTTCACCCAAACCTGAAAGAGTTCATTGATGGACTCCATCACTCAGAGGTATAAAGGTCGTGGTTATCCTTAAATATCTAAGGATTGAACCCAACTACTGCAGTAGTAGGATGCATCCGACTATCTAGTAAGGATCTCTTCTAGTATGTTGTACCGTCCTACTAGTAGGATGGGGTCAACAGGCCTCTGGGGTATCTAAAATACATAGAATAATCAACCCCCAGATCGTCTCGTTGTCGCTCAGATATGAGTTCCCTAAGCCCAGGGGGAGGTGCAATTATCGAAACAAAGCATTATCTTAGGTACAACGATACTTTGAATGTATGAGTGTATGGACGTTGTTGAGTCAGTCCTGCATAACCTTTGTAAAGGTGTCATGGTCGGTATACTACTGAACCGATTGGGAAAGAACCCAAAGGATATCCATACAACTAAGCGAAGCTCAGAGAGTTGTCCTTAGATTCGTAGGATACAAATGTTCCAAGCATAAAGGCTTGAGCTAGACATCCATTTGAGACCCTGAAGAGGTCAAGGCTAAGTCGTGGAGACTTAAGCAGTTATTATAAATCACAGCCCTGAAGAGGCTTACGCGAAGTCATGAAGACTTGCGTGGATGTTCAACTCATAGCCTTGAGGAAGCTCTTACGATATACACTAAGTCGTGGAGACTAGAGCGTCGTTATTGCGAACTATGACCCTGAGTGGTCATGCTTTTACTTGAGTTGAATGGATATGCGTTTGCTTGCTTACCAGACCATCAGTGGTTCTGACCCCATTTTATGGGGATTTCAGGTGTTGAACCTGCGTTGCGATATGCAAAGCAAGGCGACATCAAGTTCCAGGGTTTCTCTAGACAGAGTTGTACTGCTTCATTTTATTGAACATATATTGCTCTTCCAAGCAGTAGTGTTGTAATAAACATGTGGTTTTCGATAAAATGGAACACTTTGGTGGTCAATGAGTTGCTTGGCCACATACCTGCAACGTGCTTGGAGTTTTCTAAAACCGACGACTCATTATCATCTGATTCTGCTGCTAAAACCTTTTCTAAGTTCCGCTGCAAAGAAAAAAAAATTCATGAAAATTTTAACTTAGCTTTGTTTTGGAAATCAAGGGCATTATAAAATTGGTATCAAAGCCTGAGTCTGAGAAACTTGGTTCGAGATCCGTCTTGTTCACCGTATCACACTGTAAGTATATCTCTTCATAATAATTACTAATTCGAGTGCATCTTGGTATAGATGGCAACTCACGACTCACGAGGGTACTGCTATCATTGCGGGATCATGCACGATGAGTGGGTATGCCCATATGAGGTCCAAGACTGCCAGTTTTGTGGCGAAGAGGGACATTTCGCCAATGAATGCTAAAGGAAATATACCATCGATATGGGTCGGTGGGGATCGCTTGGTCTTAGGGACAAGACCTCGCATGTTAGTGGACCACATCACTCCAGTGTGAGGAGTAGCCATACCCCATCGACTTCAGATGAACTACCACATCTAGTAGAATTTGACTTGAACTTCCTTGAGGGATTCGGTCAGACGCAAGGCTATCAACAGACATCATATATGCCTAGCTTGCACAGTCGGGATGAAGGATGCAACAACTCCTTCTATAATCCCAATATGATTTTGAATTCCTCGAATCATAGTGCCATTATATGGGGGAATGGAGCGGCTTCACAAATGTCGAGCCTGAATGGCCAGGGAGAGGGATACAACCCCTATCATCCCGCTATGGTCTCAGATTCCCCGAGCCATGATGCCACTGAGTGGGCAAGTGGACCGACATCACTAATCTACCCACAAGATTCACTTGAGAGTGCGGAAGTACCGCCCAAGCCAAAACTAGTTGTGCCTGCACCAAGGCAATGTGGAAGTAAACGATACTTCGGGTCATTTTGGTCAAGAAAGAAACCCATTTCTTAGAAGAAACGGGTAATGTTTTGGAGTCAATAGACTCATGTATATAGTTTCTCGCCGTCTATGTCCACCAGAGTGGCGTGACACTTGTATATAAGGGCGATGTGTGTGCTTGTAAAATGTAATGTATATTAAGTAAATAAAGATTTGCTTCGATATATACATT
Source organism: Nuphar pumila (assembly GCF_984573655.1). Classification (NCBI taxonomy): domain Eukaryota; kingdom Viridiplantae; phylum Streptophyta; class Magnoliopsida; order Nymphaeales; family Nymphaeaceae; genus Nuphar; species Nuphar pumila. The sequence goes on along the minus strand of NC_143252.1, from coordinate 70,118,486 downwards.
AAGAAACTAAAACACGTTGCTTGTATGTGATAAATAAATGACTCCTACGATGAGGAGAACCATGTCGAGTGAGGAGTCCCATACTCAAGGATTCCTGCTAGAAACGCTCAACAATCTGGTTACCACCATCCGCGAAACAAGGCAAGAACCAGTCGTACCTCGTAATGAGAACCTTGGGAGAATAACTTATGAGAAATTTCGCAAGCTCAAACCACCAGTCTTCACCGATAGAGCCGATCCTGAACTGGCAGAGAGTTTGGTCAAAGAGACAGAACGTGCCTTCCTTGTACTGAGAGTACCAAAAGAGAAAAAGACAAACTTTGGCACGTACAGGCTAAAAGACAATGCACGGAAGTGGTGGGATACCACTAAGATTATCCAGTTCTCACAAGTTGAAGTCATTCCTTGGTCTAATTTTCGGAGAACTTTCTTGGATAATTACTTCCCGTTGCACTCTAGAAACAAGAAAAAAATAGAGTTTCTGGAATTGGAGCACAGTGGTATGAGTCTGATTGACTATACCACCACATTTCAAAATCTTGAGCGGTACTGCTTCTGGTTATTTGAGACCGATCAAGAAAGAGCCAACAAGTACATCAACGGACTGCGAGAAGGGATAAGGTCACGGGTTATCACCAGCATGCTGCAAACTTTTCAAACTGTTGTGGCAGCAACTTCAAAAATTCAAGTGGACTGGGAGCGATCAAAAGTGATTATAACAAAGAGGCTCGTAGTTGATGGTGAGAACCGGAAGAGAACGTTTCCAAGTGGCCAGGGTTCATGACAACCCTTTCAAAAGAGAAAGTTCTAGGGTGGGAATGTTACTCAACAAGTCATGAGGCCAAGGCAGAACATCACTCCAAACAATCTGCAGTACAACCCAAACTGCCATGTAAATCACGCAAGAGGACCATGTCCACGTGACACGGGTGGTTGCTTCTACTGTGGCAAAGTAGGTCACATTGCAAGGCAGTGCAAAAAGAAGCTTGGAGATGAGCAAAAGAGGAATGCTGGATCTGTCGGACCCTCTCAACAAATACCACAGTGTAAACACCCCAAATTTTCACTCACCTCCCTAACATCTCCATCAATCATCATATTTTGGTTCTCCGAGATCACTGAAGGGCAAAATGATCATTTTTTGAGCCTGAAACTTGCAAAAGTCCAAATTTCATCTACAACTCTCAAAATTTCTCTATCTCAGCTCAGATGTTCAAAATTTTACTCCTGACAGGAGACGGGAATCTCCAAATCCTGGTTCAAGATTACATTTCATAAGACATGTCATTGCATATCATTGCATGAGCATTTCATATCACTGCACTGCACAGCATGTCATTTCGAGGTCCAGAACTCTCGATTTCAAAATCCTCAATCGAGATTTGAGTTTTAACCCTTTTCAAAATCGATTTCAAAACCCCGGGTCTTCAAAATTTTCAATTCTTCCCATTTTACCCCCGGGACTCCGAATTACAAAAGTTTTCTCAAGAAAACAATCTGGATAGTTTTGATATTGATTTTTAAAAATCTTGTCAGTTAGAAAGAAGGGGACCCAATTTTGAATTTAGAAGGGTTTATTTCAAACTTTTGCAAAAAGACTCTGAATTTCTTTACAAAATCTCCACATTTTTTTATATATTTTGCCGTGAAGGACCACTTTCCTTCTAAAATTTTGAAATCAAACCATTTTTTTTTACTTCATATTTTCTAACTAGCCTACTATTATAAAATCCCAAAAAGAGTTTATTTGGCTTTTATTTCAAATAAATGACATGGGACCCGCCTTGAAGTGGCGTTACACTCAAATTTTCAGATATTCCTCTTATTTTCAAGAAGGGTCTGCCCTGAGGTGGCACCACTTTATGAAACCCTTTCTTTAAAAATCAATTATGTTTATTTTAATAATCAGTGGGCCCACGCATAGGTGGCGCCTCACTAAAATTCTCTGCAGAGAAAAAGCAAAAGCTTATTTCAAAGAGTTTTTTTTTTTATCCGGCTGAGGTGTCACCACCTTAAAAAAAAACCCATTTACTCATGTTTTCCCTTTTGTTTGTTTTTTTTACCTTTTCAGCCCCCAAACGGCGCCACCTTAAAACCCTAAAAGAGCACTTTACCTAGGCTTTTGGTAAGTAAACCCAAAATTTCTGCAAACAAACCAGCCATCCCCTTTTTCTTCAAGGATTGACGAATTTCAAAATCTTTCAAAAATCTGTTTGAAAATTTTCAAATGTTTTCAAAATTCAGTTTAGAAGATTTCAAAACCACCAATTTTTCTGTAAAACCTCCGGGAAACTCTTTAAAAAGGCAACCACAAGGGAAGCAAAAGAGGGCAGATGAGGGGTATTAGGGCTTTCAATCTCTCTCTGAAGACCTCGGTTTTTTTTTTATTGTTCTCAGCCTCCAGCAAAACACTCAAGAGGGGGATCTTGAATGCCGACTTCTCCTTTCCCTGCCGAGTCTCTCTGAATCCTCCTGTACCTTCCCCTTTTAACTCTCTTCTTCAGCAGGGATTGAAGGGGCCCTCCACTTTCCTGATTGGGGATAATCGGCTTCTTCCATCAGCCAGCAAAAGGAAGATCCACGGGGTAACCGAGGAGTGTGTGGTCCTCCTTCCCCTATTTAAGGTCTGACTCACCCTTGAAGGAGACGCCATCGTCAACCTCCATTGAGCCAAGGTAAAGGCCTTCTTTTTTTTTTTGTTTTACTCTGCATCTACAGGAATCGAACATCAGGTTCATGTTATATGCCTCACAAATCCGTTACATTAGTTGATGCGTTTGCAATCCAGGTCATCTAATACTTTGAGGATGGATGATGCCTCTCAATGGCATCATCGATTCCTTTGGATAGCATGTTTTTAATAGAATCCTCATTTTCTATATGACGTTTTACTCGATTTGTTTTGGTTTCAACTTACAGTTTTCAGACTCATGTTTATCCCATCTCATTTAGCACATCACTGATCTTATCCAAGCATCTGAAATTCATTTTATAAAGGATAACGATGTCACCCATGTTTAGGTTTTTGCACAATGGACGAAACCTGATTGGATTTTTTGTTCTGGCATGACCCCCTTTTATCATAAACTTCTCTTTACAAGCTTGCTATCTTCACATGTCTCCCTTGTTTGCTTACACTTTATTTTTGTTTTTTTTTACATTTCTCAGCCTTCATATCCACTGGTTCCTGCACTTCATTTTTTTTCTTGCGTATTCAAAAGGTTTTGAGAAATACGATTGTATGTCATCACCTAAATTGATTGTCCATGAGGACATATCGTATATCAAATGAGTGCCATTGACCAGGGCACTACACATAGATTCAAGGTTGAACTCAAATATCATATCAATATTGATGTTTGATGTTTTCATATTCCCTGATCTCATGTATTCCTCATTTTTTTTTATTTTTTTTATTTTCAGTCCTGAGTCCATAGGTTCTATACTCTTCTTGCTGAAACATATTCTGCTGTAAGTTGGCATGTTGTTGGTTGAAGAGAGCTTATCATAATGTCCTGCTGAGATGGATGAAGTCAAAAGTTCAAAATGGTAAATGAACTTTGCTGGCTGTGTGAATCGGACTTCAGATTGAGAAGTCATTTTGCCTATGGCAGTCACAGCTTGGTGATAGCTTACTGTGCACTTAATGTATAATCCCTTCTCAAATTTCTGCACTTGATTAGGGCTCCTTTTATCATGATATATCTGCCTTTTCTCTCGTGAACTACATGGTTACCTTCAGCCAGATAGTGTGTTCTGGTAAACTCTTTATTAAAGATTGTTTATATAGTTAGTAGATTTCAGTCGTACATAATGTGATCTAGTTTAGGAAAGATTGATTTGTTGGCTCATGTTGTATGAAAGTTTACATTGCATCATGACAGGTTACTTAGCGTGTATATGTCATTAGTTTGGTTCTTGTGCATGTCTATATAATTTGCTCCTCTTTTATGAACTCACCTTCAGTATTTCATAATTGCAACCATCTTTCAGTGTCATTTAACCTTCATTTTATTGTATACACAAAGGAAGTCCATTCCCCTGTTGCTAACTGTAAATTTACTAGGCACATTTCCTACTACCTTTCTCACACTTTATAAGCAGGAGGACTTCTTTATAGAGACTAAGACTGCCAAAGTGCTGAAATGAAATCTGATGGTAACAGGGTTAAAGACCCACAATTTGATAAAACTGGGACATTTCCTGTTTGTATAATGCAATTAAGTTGCTGATGCTTATCTATGGTTGACAATCCATCTGAAGAATGATTCATTAGTATTTATAAGTCCCACAGCAGACATGGTTTTCAACATAACATACTATCAATTAACCATCATACTTTTAGCGGTTTTATTTTCTCATTATTTTTTTTTCCTGTATTTGCCTTTATGTATTGCTCACCTGATGATGTGTAATCTATCTATGTTTCATTAGATTAAGGCATTTAGCTATACCATGTCATTATTTTTTTTTATTTTCCTTTGTTAATACTGTACCTGTAGCATATCAAAGTATATACTTATATTTTTTTTAGGGTGGATCGATCTTGGATATATTAGTATACTTTTAAACTTCTGTAGCTTCATCTATGATTTAGGTACATTCATTGCTTCCACCAGCCATCCATGCACTCCATTGAAAATCCTCAAACATGGTTACATGTTATTGTCTTCCATGGCCTATTTGCATGATTCCAGTATATCGTCATATACAGTATCTATACATTACACATATAAATTTGATCATTAGGCCTATTCCCAATTATAAGGATATCCATGTTTTCTTGTATATTTTCTTTCACATATGTACTTAGAGGAGATATTATTATATGCTTTTAGGTAGAGGTAATTTTCATGTATATTTTGATATGGATATTTTCATATGTATATTCCATCCAAGGCAAGCTTAAGTGTTTAGGTCCATATATGTATAGTCCTCCTTTTAGTTTTAGCATGACTTTGGGATATTTTCACATGTATTCTTGATCATTCTTTTTTTTTTAGACATTATATTCTCATTAACTCATGTGTTTCTACTGTAATTCATGTAAAATGATCTGCGCCTTGTCATCAACAGCGGACTTTCAATCTTCTCTCCGCATATTGTATTTCTTGTCTCAAATCTCACTTGTAGGCAAATCTAGAAGATATGACTTCTTCGGGCTTTATACAATTTTTTTTTTTGCTTTATGTCAGAGATGTAATAATCAAAATCTAGAATAATATTTACTTTTACTGTTTAGACTAGGATGCATATCATGTAGTTTGATTTCTGTAATGTCCTAATTATGTGGTTCATGCATTGCATTTCAAAATCACTATGGATGTCTACGAATGGCATGTGAACCAACTCTTAGGGAGTTGGTCAACTCGGTAGAGTCCATATTTACGGCCCTAGTCGGAATATGGACGAGATCCAGATTCAACATCTTCCTACTAGTCACACTGAGCCTACACTCTTAGGCTATCTTCCAAAATTCACTACATATTTTCAATTTTACAAAATATTTTAGAATTAATTAAGTAAATTATAAACATATTTACGGCCTAGGAAGACATGGATGGAGGTGATAAGAAAGGATATGAATGCTTTGAACCTCACCGAGGACATGGCATTGGATAGAAATGAATGGAGGAGAAGGATTTATGTGGAAGACCCATAATGATTTTCTTTGTTGGTTCATATCGCCGACCCCAATTGTTTGGGATGAAGGCGTAGTTGTTGTTGTTGTTGTATAAACATATTTACGGCCATAGTCAGAATATGTGATAATTCTACTTGGTTTAATCCTAAAATTGCATATTTTTCTGAAAATATGTTTTCTCAAAAGGGAATTCATCCATTCAAGTCATTTGCATCATGAAATCATCTGCATTTTCTCAAGAAAAATTCATTCCATGGAAATCGATTCCCCAAGAAACTCTGAAAATTTTCAAAGTTGGGTTTCCCAAGTCCAGTCTTTTTACAATTTTCCCTGGAAAATATCCTTTTCCTAGGATTCACATTTCAAATGGAGTTTCTCATCTTTCTCAAGAATCAAAAATCGATTTTCAAATATTTCAAGGCTAAGATTCTCAGAATTTCAGTTTCTCGAGTTTTGATTTTCCTTCTCCAAAGAGTTTTCCAATAAATTTCAATCATTTTCCAACGAAAATGTTCAAAGTCAGAGTTTTCCTGACAAACATTTTCCTTTCAAATGTTCATCTTTTCTCAAGAATTCTTTCCATTTTCCCAAAATTTTCATCCATTCATGATTTTCCCAAATCTTTATAAACTTTCTTGAGATTTCAAATCTTTTCATTAGACTTTTCTGAGATACTGATTCCCATCTTTTGACAAAAAAAAAATATTTCCAACTCCAAAGCATTTTCTGAGCATACATCATGTTTTCCAACCTACATTTTACAAAATTTTATAGCACATGCTTGAATTCTCTGTGCATTTAGGATAGAACACGATTTTGATAATTTAACTAAGTCAAGCACATTTTTGGTCCTTGGTTCGATTACCCCTATTAAAGGCGGCAGGAACAGTCAAACCTCGTACTGACAGGTCGAGCCCCATCCCATGGATTTTCCCGCTATTTTCAAAACGGATGCGAGTATTTCAAAACAATTTTTCAAATTCTGGTGAAGTTTGACTCGCAGAAACATTTTCCCCTCTCTCCCGCAAGGAAGGGAAGACAAAATTTTTGCTACGATAACAGGTTTGGAGACCGTGATGGGACCTGTCTTTGTCTGATCAAAATTATGCTTGGCTTAGTTCAATCATCAAAACCGTATTCACAAAAACATGAGCTCTTTACTTTTTGATATCATGCGAACCTAGGAGCCTAGATTCTGACCTAGCTGACATGCATATAGCTTAGGCATGGTTTGGTAGGACCATATTGAGGAGATATTTTCATGTTCACATAGACTTAGGTCTAAATACAACTCTCCTCAATTTAGGATCTGAATGCAAACAATGTATGCTTCTTCAAAAGTTTTCAAAGATCTATCTCTCTAAGACTTAGAGCCCTCTATTTCTTGCATGTGATCATTTTTTCAAACCTCCCTTAACTATCTTTACCCGGTCTTCACGTTGCTGGGCTCTCTTCCAGAACCGTAGTTCAGGACAGAGCCTCACAACTGGGACACTTACTTGGGTTAATGCCCCCTACCACGTACCACGGGCCACAGTCCGAAGTATATTGATAGGCGCTCAAGGATGTTGGAAAACCTTACCTTAGAACCGAAGTTGAAATTATATGCCACGTACCTCGGATTTCGGTTCAGGTATATCGGCATAACTGGATTGGACAAAGATGATCTGAACCTAGAGTTAGGATTAAGGTCCTACAACTGTTTTTCAAAATGATGCATCTAGAGTCAGCCTTCTAGCGAGTGTTGTCTGTGCATAAATGTTTGTGCAGGATGTGATTGTTTGTATTACCTCTATTTTTCTCATATTTTCCCCAAAAATATTTTTTTCAAATATCCACATTCTCATCTTTTTCTTTTATTTTCTCAAATCCTGGATGATTTTCCCAAATATCCAGTTTCTTTCAAAACTTCAGGTGATTTTTCATTCTATCGTTCTATTGAATCTCGAACTTCCAGCTGCATTTTATATCCTGCCTGCAAAATTTTCAAAATTTCCCATATTTTCCTCAGTTTGATTCCGAGTCTTTCTCTGTTTTTAGTCCAATGGCATCCAGTCAAATCGATCCTATTTTTCCAGAAGGTCACATCTCCTACGAGGTGCGACAAGGTCGTCCTAAACATCGAGCCCTCAGCACCGGATCTTTCATTCTCCGGTGGTATTATTCATGGCTTAAAGGCTTTTCTCGCATATTCCCGGACCATTTTGTTGAAAAACTATATTTTGATGACACACAATATGATACACTGTCATATATGATTTAATATGATATGATAATATGCCTTCATGAATAATGTTATATTATGACTGGATATGATTTGTCATGTATTTAACGAGTATTTGATGCAAGGATATTTCACCCAAAAAGGATGGAGACCTCCTGCTCAAGTACAACCTTTGGTACAATCATACTCTCTGAAGAAAAAGCTTGATGGGCCATTCATTCTTAAAGATCATCCAAGGAGATCGGCTACATCAAGATGAAGATTTTTTTTCTTCTTTAGAGTCATATGTAACAGAACCTTCAGAAGCATGCATATTGCATATTACATGCTTTATCATATAAGCCACTCATTCACAAAAGCTATGTTTCAGAAAAGCATACGATATTTTCAAAAAGCTCATTTTTGAAAACTAATCATTGTACCTTCTTACAAACTTTTATGAAAAAGGTATTTTGACAAGATATAATAGCTCTTGATTTCAAAAGCATTAATTGTACCTTCGAACATGCATTTATGAATAAGATAACTTGAAAAGAAATAAAAAGTAATGATTTCAAGTATGTAAGGAAAAGACAAACATAAAAATCGGCTAGTTGAACTAACAAAGAAAACTAATATTATTATAATATGTTTAGAAAAAACTTTAGTTACTTTATACAACTCAAGAATGTCGACTTACTTAAAGTCATCATTCTTTCTGTAAAACATTAAATACCACCTCAAAAAAAATAACTTTTTAGAAATGACTATTTTAACCCCACTTAAGAATGTCGACTTGCTTAAAGTCTTCATTCTCTCTGTAGACATTAAATAACACATCATAAGGTATTTTGAGATATGACTAATTACAAATAAAGAACTCAAAGCATTTATTGTACTTACACACATTTAAGTCAAGAAGTAACGATTTATAATAAAATAAAATTGTACTACAAAACTGCATGATGATTTACAAACCAACGTTCAATGTACTACAAGTCATTTAATAGACCTTTTACAAAACATATCACACCTAAAATACTACAACGAATAGTCTACTCCAAAGTATTACACTTATGGAAAGAAGACCTTTTCGAAAAAGCAATATAGTACACAAAGGTATTTTTGAAATGACTTGACATCTCAAAAGGACAATCATTCCAAAAAGCAACGACTTTTTTTTAAAGCTATATATACACTTACAAAATAATATTTCACAGGGGACATGTGAGCATACAACGAGAAAATTTTCTATTCGATATTTTTGAAAGAGAGCATTGAAAAAGAAAGAGAAAAAGTCAAGAATAGCTCTTTGACAAAGAGTATCTTCTGAGTGAAAAGAACAGAACATTCTGAGAATCCTTCATTCGTGCATTCATATCATTCTGAAGGTTCTGCAGGAAGTATTGTAACTTTCTGTTATTCACTGTATCCCTTCTTTGTTGAAAGAAGAAGACCTCTGTGAAAGAGGGTGTTGTCCTTCTTTGTTGAAAGAAGAAGACCTCTGTGAAAGAGGGTGTTGTTCTTCTTTGCTGAAAGAAGAAGACCTTTGTGAAAGAGGGTGTGTTCCTTCTCTGTTGAGAGAAGAAGACCTCTGAGGAAGTGGGTGTTGTACTATTTATCCGGTAACTCGGATGTTATAGTGAAAGGCTCAAGTGTTTTGCTTGGGGACTAGATGTAGGTCAGTAACTCGACCGAACCAGTATAAATCCTGTGTTTTATGTATTGTGCCTTATTGCATTTAATTTTTTAAATTATAGATCTATTTCAAATTTCACTATTCACCCCCCTCTAGTGGAATTTCATTTGGTATCAGAGAAGGTTTGCTGGTTTCGACATAACAAGTCTTCCAGCACTTATGGCTTCAACCTCTTATGCTCGTGATATTGAAGGTCAACACGCATCTCGTCCTCATTTCTTCAACGACTCCAACTATGGATATTGGAAATGCAGAATGGCTATATTTCTAAAGTCCATAGATTTTGCAGTATGGAAAATTGTTGAACATCCATACACATCTCCATCCTTAGACTATAACTTATGGTCTGAAGAAAAAAAAATGGTCAATCTAAATGCAAAGGCTATGAATGCTTTGTATTGTGCCATCGATCAAAATGAATTCAACAGAATATCTATTTGTGAATCTGCTCATGATATTTGGCATTCTCTGGAGGTTATTTATGAAGGAACCAACAAAGTGAAAGAAGCCAAAATCTCATCTCTAGTTCGAAAATATGAGTTGTTCAAAATGAACAAAGATGAACCCATCACAAAGATGTTTACAAGATTCACCAACATCACGAATGACCTGAAATCTCTGGGAGAAACCTATTCCAAGACAGATAAGGTGAAGAAAATCTTGTGATCTCTCACAACTGATTGGGAGAAAAAGACAACAGCAATTGAAGAAGCTCAAGATTTATCCAAGCTTACCCTGGATGACTTAATAGGCAATCTTATGGCATATGAAGTCCATATGAAGGAAAGAAGGGAAGAAGAACAATCTACAAAGAAAACTCTATCCTTCCCAGTTCTTTTTGAAAATAAGGACTCAGAAAAAGAATCTGAAATTGCGCTACTCACCAGAAAATTTGAGCGCTTCATGAGAAAGAACTGGCTTCCAAATAAGCACAAGGAAAGAAAAGTCTCTAAGGAAGATTTCATGTGCTATCAGTGTAATAAGGCAGGTCACATGAGACGTGACTGTCCTCTTCTAAAAAGAAAATCCAAAACCGAGGAACCAAAGAAAAGGTTCTTCAAGAAAAAGGCTATGCATGCTCAATGGGATGATTCAGAACCATCCACAAGTGAAGAGTCAAGTGATGATGAAGCTGAAACCGTCAACATGTGCTTCATGGCAGAAAGCTCTGTAAGTGAATCTCTCAATTTTTCTTTCGAAGATCTTCAAAATGCTTTTCAAGAACTTTTTGAAAAATCAAGAAAAACGATTCTCAAAAATAAAAATTTGAAATCTGAAAATCTAGAGCTTGGGCAGAAAAATGAAGCACCTCGTGCTTAGATTAAAATAAGCACCTCGTGCTTGGTATGACAGACTTAAAACTTTTTTATTAAAAACTGGTTTTTCTGTAGGCAAAGCAGATTCTACTCTATTTGTAAAAATAGTGAATAATCATACCTTAATCATTCAAATTTATGTGAACGATATCATCTTTGGATCAACTAACAACACTCTCTGTGAAGATTTTTCTAAGTCCATGCAGAAAGAATTCGAAATGAGTATGATGGGAGAACTCACCTACATTCTTAGACTGCATATTAAGCAAACCAAGGATAGAGTCTTCATCAACCAATCTAAATATGCTCATGAACTTCTGAAGAGATTCAACATGAACTCAACTACTTCAAAAACTACTCCTATGAGCACAACCACTGTATTGGACAAAGATGAAGATGGTAAGACTGTGGATACAAAATTATACAGAGGTATGATAGGATCACTACTTTATTTAACTGCTAGTCGTCCGGATATCATGTTCAGTATTTGCTTGTGTGCTAGATTTCAGTCAAATCCAAAAGAATCACATCTTAAAGCTGTAAAAAGAATAATGAGATATCTAAAAAACACAGCTGATTTTGAGTCATTTTATTCAAAATCATCTACATTTGATTTAATCTCATACAGTGATGCTGACTTTGCTGGAAGTAAATCTGACAGAAAAAGCATAAGTGAAACATTTCATATGCTAGGGCACTCACTAGTTTCATGGTTCAGTAAGAAACAAAACTGTGTATCATTATCAACTACTGAAGCTCAATACATAGCTGCTAGCCTAGCATGTACACAGGTCATCTGGATGAAACAAATTTTGAAAGACTTTGGTTTAAAATTCGAAAATACAACTATTTTATGTGATAACACAAGTGCTATAAATTTATCCAAAAATCCTATTTTGCACTCTCGAACTAAACACATTCAAATTAGACACCACTTTCTAAGAGAACAAGTCCTAAACAATATAATCAAACTGGAATTTATACCCACTAATAAAAAATTTACAAGCATTTTCACTAAACCTTTAAAAAATGAAGTCTTTATAATAATTAGAAGAGAATTAGGGATATGTAAATTAAGTGATTTATAAAATCAATTCATATGACTAATTAAAATATAGAAAGATTAGTCTACTCGAGTTCACCTTTACAAAATATTAAAATATAATCTATACTTGACAAAATTTATCTTAACCAAAGATTAACAAGTACAAACGATAAAAACACTTTATGTGAAATCTTGTTTTCTTTACAAATTTGTGTCATAATCGAGTGTTTGCATTTCTTACTATCTTTTATTTTGTTATCATTCCATTCACCACCTTTTTTTTAAAGATAAGGTCTTTCATATTTCACGTACATCATAAAGTTTTACTTTTAAATTAATGCTTTATGTCATCTTTTATATCATATCTCAAGTACAATCTACTTTTTGTCCTATCATCTTTCACACTTTTTTATAAAATATATATATATATATATAAGGACTCCTTCTCGACAACTTGTCTTTTATTTTTTAACTATTATATGTTCTTTTCATTAGTACCATTAGTACTATCCTTTTCTCTCTCTCTCTATCATACGAATTGAGCCTCCATCCGTGACTTTGACTCCTTTACATATTTTAATTAATCTTTTTTAAAAACTATGGACTCCCTCCAATCAAGTTTCTCTACAAACCATGTCCTTTAAACAAACATCAATTCATGTCAATCATGACATTGCTTTATGTCACCCATCTCATATCAAGCATCAATTGTTTTTGTTTTGTCCTTTTTTGTCCACTCTTATCTCACTCTAAATTCGTATATGACATCACCCTTTCTTTATGTCTACTCTTACTCCTTCCACACATATCCATAAAAATACTTCTTATATAAGAAATCATTACTCCTCACTCATGTATTTGTTTTGTCTTTTTCTAAATTCATCTGTCACGAATTTAGAATACATTCTCATAAAGTAAAAAGATTATTTAAAGTTGTTTGTTTTATTAGGCCATTATTCATCTCACATGATATGGATTTATAACACTCTTAAACCTTCCTTTCACGGATCACTTTAACTCCTCACATCTCATCACCTCTTCACATAAAAATCTTTAAAAACCATGGATCATAATTCACTTCGTAAAACACACCTCTTTGACTCTCTTTTTTCTATTCTTTATCACACTTCACAATTCAATGGATTCTCCTCTATCAAAAATCTCCTTATATAGAAATTTTTAACTATGTTCTTGTCATATACTCTCATCAACACTATCCTCCAAAGAATGATTTGATCTATCATTCACAAGAGCCCTTAAGTTACAACTCACACATTTTTCTTTCAACTAAAATCTAAAATTCAAGTGTCACTCACTTCTTATCATAATAATTTTCTTCTCTCTATTTAATGAATTGATTCATCTCTCACCAATTCACTCGAAAATCTCTATCATTCTTCAAGCACTTACTCTCTCCAAGTACTCACCTTTGTTTCTCAAAGTTTTCATTATCTCAAGACCTTTGGAAATGGCATCCTCTTCATGATCAACCGATATCAACATGATTGAAGCATGGGATTTGCGATATCCAGATCTCATTCACCTGTTTCATTCCATTAACTCCATGCCCATCCAAACCGGCAAGTTAGTACACCTTGAAGCTTTTTCATCATTCGACCTACAAACTTCCCTTTCAGAATTTATTCATGTTCTAGCATCTCCCCAATCTATGACCATTTATACACATCTTATCAAAGTTTTCTACACAAATCTTTCAGTGAACCACGACCATTCCATTATCAATTCCATGGTTCATGGAAAAGTCATTTCTTTCAACATTTCTCAGTTAGGTCGCATTCTCAATATCTCTTCTTACGACATTGAGCTCCCTAACATAGTTCCTATCGATTGGACTGTGTTTAAGAAAATCCTCCTCTCCACTCGCTCAACCCATTTTCTGTGGCATATAAGCAACTTGAAGCCTCATGATTTGTTGTTGTCACATATACTTTCGTCCAACGTAGTCCCTAAGTCGCCCTCTAAGGGATTTATTGCCAATGAAATCTCACTTCTTCTCTATGCAATCTTCTATGCCTTTCCACTAAACTGGTTCAGTGTCATCTTTCACAACATGATTAACTTTCGTTCTTTCCGCTCTCTTCCTTTCGGGTACTTCATCAACCTGATTCTTCAATACTTCCAAATAACTCTTGAAACCGATGTCGTCTACTACTCCAACCACACTTTTGATGACTCCTCCCTCCCTGAGGAAGAGTCCTCTCAACTCAACTCTGACGACAAAGGCCATGAAGAAGAAGATCCAGCATCAACTTCTGAACTCGACATCTTCTCAGCAATTGTCGATGTACAGAACACCCAGGATCTCCTTCTGAAGAGTCAAGCATCTCTGCATCAAGCCTTCAAATCCCTGAAAATCGGCCAAGATGCATTGCTTCAGAAGTTTCACCCCTCATCTGACTAAGAATGAACTTTTTATTCATTGGTCTGTAATAACTTTTTATACTCTGATCCCCTCCTTTTTGTCCATGACAAAAGTGGAGAAAAAACTGTCTCCAATATTAGAGAAAACTACTCTGACACTTTCTATATTTTTTATGCATTTTTATGATATTATTATTACTATGCATAATGGCTTTTTGACAGAGGGAGCATATTTTGTCATCATAAAAAAGGGGGAGAATGTTGAGAAACTATATTTTGATGACACACAATATGATACACTGTCATATATGATTTAATATGATATGATAATATGCCTTCATGAATAATGTTATATTATGATTGAATATGATTTGTCATGTATTTAACGAGTATGTGATGCAAGGATATTTCACCCAAAAAGGATGGAGACCTCTTGCTCAAGTACAACCTTTGGTACAATCATACTCTCTGAAGAAAAAGCATGATGGGCCATTCATTCTTAAAGATCATCCAAGGAGATCGAGTACTTCAAGATGAAGATTTTTTTCTTCTTTAGAGTCATATGTAACAGAACCTTCAGAAGCATGCATATTGCATATTACATGCTTTATCATAGAAGCCACTCATTCATAAAAGCTATGTTTCATAAAAGCATACGATATTTTTAAAAAGCTCCTTTTTGAAAACTAATCATTGTACCTTCTTACAAACTTTTATGAAAAAGGTATTTTGAAAATATATAATAACTCATGATTTCAAAAGCATTAATTATACCTTCTAACATGCATTTATGAATAAGATAACTTGAAAAGAAATAAAAAGTAATGATTTCAAGTATGTAATGAAAAGACAAACATAAAAATCGGCTAGTTGAACTAACAAAGAAAACTAATATTATTATAATATGTTTAGAAATGACTTTAGTTACTTTATACAACTCAAGAATGTCGACTTACTTAAAGTCATAATTCTTTTTGTAAAACATTAAATACCACCTCAAAAAAATAACTTTTTAGAAATGACTATTTTAACCCCACTCAAGAATGTCGACTTGCTTAAAGTCTTCATTCTCTCTGTAGACATTAAATAACACATCATAAGGTATTTTGTGATATGACTATTTACAAATAAAGAATTCAAAGCATTTAATGTACTTACACACATTTAAGTCAAGAAGTGACGATTTCTAATAAAATACTAATGTACTAGAAATCATTAATTTGAATAAAGACAAAATTGCATGATGATTTACAAACCAACGTTTAATGTACTACAAGTCATTTAATAGACCTTTTATAAAACATATCACACCTAAAATACTACAACGAATAGTCTACTCTAAAGTATAACACTTATGGAAAGACGACATTTTCAAAAAAGCAATATAGTACACAAAGGTGTTTTTGAAATGACTTGACATCTCAAAAGGACAATCATTCCAAAAAGCAACGATTATTTTTTAAAGCCATGTATACACTAACAAAATAATATTTCACAGAGGACATGTGAGCATACAATGAGAAAAATTCCTATTCGATATTTTTGAAAGAGAGTCTTGAAAAAGAAAGAGAAAAAATCAAGAATAGCTCTTTGACAAAGAGTATCTTCTGAGTGAAAAGAACAGAACAATCTGAGAATCCTTCATTCGTGCATTCATATCATTCTGAAGGTTCTATAGAAGTATTGTAACTTTCTGTTATTCACTGTATCCCTTCTTTGTTGAAAGAAGAAGACCTCTGTGAAAGAGGGTGTTGTCCTTCTTAGTTGAAAGAAGAAGACCTCTGTGAAAGAGGGTGTTGTTCTTCTTTGCTGAAAGAAGAAGACCTTTGTGAAAGAGGGTGTGTTCCTTCTCTGTTGAGAGAAGAAGACCTCTGAGGAAGTGGGTGTTGTACTATTTATCCGGTAACTCAGATGTTATAGTGAAAGGCTCAAGTGTTTTGCTTGGGGACTGGATGTAGGTCAGTAACTCGACCAAACCAGTATAAATCCTGTGTTTTATGTGTTATGCCTTATTGCATTTAATTTTTTAAATTATCAATCTATTTCAAATTTCACTATTCACCACCCGTCTAGTGGAATTTTATTTGGTATCAGAGCAGGTTTGCTGGTTTCGACATAACAAGTCTTCCAGCACTTATGGCTTCAACCTCTTATACTTGTGATATTGAAAGTCAACACGCATCTCATCCTCCTTTTTTTAACGGCTCCAACTATGGATACTGGAAATGCAGAATGGCTATATTTCTAAAGTCCATAGATTTTGCAGTATGAAAAATTGTTGAACATCCATACACATCTCCATCCTCAGACTATAGCTTATGGTCTGATGAAGAAAAGAAGATGGCCGATCTAAATGCAAAGGCTATGAATGCTTTATATTGTGCCATTGATCAAAATGAATTCAACAGAATATCTATTTGTAAGACCCGCAATTTTTTCAGAAAATATCTGAATAAAATTCATGAGGCATTTACCGGTAAAAATGGCATTTTTCTCAGAATGCGAAACGAATCAATTCCTGCGAGCCAGTTACACTTAGGATATTCGTCGAATCGCGAATATATGCTCAAACACTCTGGAAGCCATAACTTCCTATCTGAACAAAATCAAAGGATTCCTGCGAGCCAACTTTCTTAATGGCATCAATACGAAGATAATGGCGTACTCAGAATTTTTTGGAAAAAATCGCCGAAAACCCGAAATTCTTGCGGGACCCACAGAAATATGGGTGGGACCCACAGAAATATTTCTCAGAAAATATTCTAGAAGATTCTAGAATATTCCAGCACCTTCCAGCACCTTCCCGAGCCTTCCAGCTCCTTCCAGCACCTTCCATGGAAGGGATTCTCAGAAAAGCCCAAGGGTAAAGAGGGGATTCTGAAACTTGGGGCCCAAGTTTCAGAACCTATAAATAGAGGACCCCCCCTCCTTTAGAAAATCGCCAACCCCTCTCTCTCTCCTCCTTTTCCAAACCTCCCCTACCTAGCCTAGCCCACCTGACCTGGTCTGAGCCTGCCTGACTTAGCCTGAGCCTGCTTGACCTGGTCTGAGCCTGCCTGACCTGGTCCTAACCCACCTGACCTAGGTCTGAACCTACTTGACCTAAGTCTGAACCCAGTTGACTTGACTTGAACCTGGTTTGGTTCAAAGTCAAAGTCCAAGTCCTTTTTCGTCCGAAGTTCGAAGTTGATCCTTTTTCGAAGTCGAGCCTCGTTCGAAGCGTTAGAAGCAATCGGAGTCGTTTCTTCCTCAAATTGAAGTAAGTTCGCTTCATTAAACCATCTCTCTCAAGTATTTGATTGTTTGTATATAGCATATACTTTCTGAAGTAGTATCTTGCTTTAGTTCTTGGTTGAGCCCTCTAGGACACTTCGGTGTTCACGCGCTCGCCTCGTAACTATCGTCGGATATATATGTTCGAATACGCAGTATATGCGTTCTTCAAAATAGTATCTCACCCTAGTTCTTGGTTGAGCCCTCTAGGACACTTCGGTGTTCACTCGCTCGCCTCGTAACTATCGTTGGATACAGATCTAGGTGTATATCTGCTGATACTGCAGACGCGTCTTATATCGCACAGGCCATGTAATTTACCTTTGCCGTCGCGTCGTATGATGCCAAGGCTCCCTGCTTTCTGTACTTCCGATTACTGCACTTCCGATTATGCATTTACTTACGCCGTCGCGTCGAACGATGCCAAGGCTTCTGCTTTCTACAATGTATTTACTTATGCCGTCGCGTCGAACGATGCCAAGGCTTCTGCTTTGTTATATATGTAGAATATTTCGTTCAGTTACACACCCTGAACAATAGTATATGCATTTCCTTTACGCCGCCGCTGTATAAAGCACAGGCTTCTGCTTATATTACATATATGGCGCGTAAGTGAGCGTTCAAATGGAGATCAACTCCAAAATCGCCCATGCGATTCCCTTACCGCTCCTCGTACAAGATTCTGCTTGACGAATGAAGCCCCTATTGGAAAGGCTTCGCCTTTTGGCAAAATGCTCTTTACGTAAAGACTAAATCAATTACGTATGGCCTGGCTATGGCCCAAGGTTCCTGCAACCTTGATGGATGCAAAGTACGCACAACAGTGCGCATCCATTTCCCAAGTTAAGCGTAGCGATTTCCCACCAAAGAGGGGAGATGCCGCTGAAATGGATAAAAGAAACGCACGCTTTCTCCGTAAAAGAGAGGAAGTGCTGCTGAAATTCCTGAAGGAGCTAAGAATGGCTCAGAAAGAACGTAGCAGAAGTGCTACCCAGTTATGGAACGCCTTCTACGATGTAGAAAGGTTCGTCGCACCACTGCCGGTAGAGCAGAGAAGGTGTTGACAGAATGGTTGGCAGAAGAGCTGCCAGAACCAGTTAAGTGGCACAATGATGTCCTTTGTTGGAACGATGTCAGAATGACTCGTCTCCCTGACACCTGTAAGGGCATCATACTTGTAAGAGTCGTTGCGCCAAAGTAGTGGTAGTGCCTTGACAAGGTCCTGAGCTCATTGCGTAAAGATACGCCGAGTAGCCAATCCGTAGAGATCGAGTCATGTGCATGCTCATTAAGAATTATCAGACAACCAGACTCGTAAGGGCCGCTGAGCCGGAGTGTGTTGTTTCCACCGAAAGAGGTGAAGTGCTCGTCAAGGCCGAAGTGCCGAGAGCAGAGTTAAGCATGCATATGAATAAAACCTTTGTTCCACGGTGAAAACCGTGTGGTTGATTGGGGTCGGGTACATACTTCTCAAAGGCTGCCCTATAGGCATGCAATGTTCGTCAAGTAATTGTAAGACCGGCAGGCCCCTTTCAGAATTTCTCACCGAGGAAGACGGTGATGGCGCAACCTTGAGTGACATATATTTCACCAGAACCTGATAGAGTTCATTGATGGCCTTCGTCACTCAGAGGTATGGAGGTCGTGGTTATCCTTAAATATCTAAGGATTGAACCCAACTACTGCAGTAGCAGAATGCATTCGGATACCTAGTAAGGATCTCTTCCGGTATGCTGTACCGTCCTACTAGGGGGATGGGGTCAACAGGCCTCTGGGGTATCTAAAATACATAGAATAATCAACCCCCAGATCGTCGCGTTGTCGCCCAGATATGAGTCCCCTAAGCCCAGGGGGAGGTGCAATTATCGAAACAAAGCATTAGCTTAGGTACAGCGCTACTTTGAATGTATGAGTGAATGACGTTGTTGAGTCAGTCCTGCATAACCTTTGTGAAGGTGTCATGGTCGGTATACTACTGGACCGATTGGGAAAGAACCCCATTGATATTCGTACGACTAAGTGAAGCTCGGAGAGCTGTCCTTAGATTCGTAGGATACGGATGTGCCAAGCATAAAGGCTTGAGCTAGACATCC
Organism: Nuphar pumila; assembly: GCF_984573655.1. Taxonomy (NCBI): domain Eukaryota; kingdom Viridiplantae; phylum Streptophyta; class Magnoliopsida; order Nymphaeales; family Nymphaeaceae; genus Nuphar; species Nuphar pumila. Next base: position 70,098,831 of record NC_143252.1, on the reverse strand, counting down.
ATTCGTGACTCTGAGGAAGTCAAGGCTAAGTCGTAGAGACTTGAGAGGTTATTCTAACTCACAGCCCTGAAGAGGCTTATGCGAAGTCATGACGACTTGCGTGGATGTTCAACTCATAGCCCTGATGAGGCTTGTGCGATATACGCTAAGTCATGGAGGCTTGAGCGTCGTATTACGAACTGCGACCCTGAGTGGTCTATGCATTTACTTGAGTTGAATAGATAGGTGTTTGCCTACTTACCAGACCATCAGTGGTTCTGACCCCGTTTAATGGGGATTTCAGGTGTTGAACCTGCGTGGCGATATGCGGAGCAAGGCGGCATCAAGTTCCAGGGTTTCTCTAGACAGAGTTGTACTGCTTCCTTTTTATTGAACCTTCACTGCTTTTCTAAGCAGTAGTGTTGTAATAAATATGTGCTTTCGATAAAATGGAACACTTTGGTGGTCAATGAGTTGCTTGTCCAGATACCTGCAACGTGCTCGGAGTTTTCTAAAACTGACGACTCATTATCGTCTTATTCCGCTGCTAAAAGCTTTTCTAAGTTCCGCTGCAAAGAAAAAAAAAAAGAAATCCATGAAAATTTTAACTTAGCTTTGTTTTGGAAATCCGGGGCGTTACAGAATTGGTATCAGAGCAAGAGTCTGAGAAACCTGGATCGAGATCCGACTTGTCCACTATATCGCACTGTAAGTATATTTTATACTTCTTGTTCTGATCTGGGTGCATCTTTGTATAGATGGCAACTCACGACTCCCGAGGATACTGCTATCGTTGCGGGATCATGCACGATGAGTGGGTATGCCCATATGAAGTCCAAGACTGTCAATATTGTGGCGAAGAAGGGCATTCCGTCAACGAATGCCAAATGAAGCATACCGCCGATATGGGTTGGCGGGGATCGCTTGGTCTTAGGGATGAGACCTCGCGTGTTAGTGGGCCACATTACTCCAGTAGAGAGAGTAGCCGTACTCCAGCAACTTCTGATGAACTACCATCTCTGGTAGGATTTGACTTGAACTTCCTTGAGGGATTTGGTCAATCGCAAGGCTATCAACAGGCATCATGTACGCCTAGCTTGCACAGTTGGGAGGAGGGATGCAACAACTCCTTCTATAATCCCATTATGATTTCAGATTCCTCGAATCAAAGTACTATTATATGGGGGAACAGAGCGGCTACACCAACGCCGAGTCTGAATGGCCAGGAAGAGGGATACAACCTATATCATCCCGTTATGGTCTCGGATTCTCCGAGCCATGATGCCACTGAATGGGCAAGTGGACCGGCATCACTGATCTATCCACAAGAGTCGCTTGAGAGTGCGGAAGTGCCGCCCAAGCCAAAGCTAGTTGTGCTTGCACCAAGGCAATGTGGAAGTAAACGATACTTCGGGTTCTTTGGGTCAAGAAAGAAATCTAGTTCCTAGAAGAGACTGGTAGTGTTTTGGAGTCAATAGACTCATGTACCTAGTTTCTCAACGCCTAAAAGTCTGCCAGTGCGGCATGACGTTTTGTTTAAGGCGATGCTTGTGTAAATGTGATATATATTAAGTAAATAAAACTTTGCTTTGATATATACATTGTGAAACTAAAACACGTTGTTTGTATGTGGTAGATAAATGGCTCCTACGACGAGGAGAACCATACCAAGCGAGGAGTCCCATACTCAAGGATTTCTACTGGAAACACTCAACAATTTGGTTACTGCCATTCGAGAAACAAGGCCAGAACCAGTCACACCTCGAAGCGAAAACCTTGGTGGAATAACCTATGAAAAATTCCTCAAGCTCGATCCACCAGTCTTCGCTGGTAGAGCCGATCCTGAACTGGCAGAAAGTTGGGTCGAAGAGACCGAACGTGCCTTCCTGGTGCTGGGAGTACCAGAAGAAAAGAAGACCAACTTTGGCATGTACAGGCTGAAAGACAACGCACGAAAGTGGTGGGATACCACTAAGATTATCCAGTTCTCGGAAGTTGAAGTCATTCCTTGGACTGACTTCCGGAGAGCTTTCATGGATAATTACTTTCCATTACACTCCAGAAACAAGAAGAAGATGGAGTTTCTGGAATTGGAGCAGGGTGGCATGAATCTGATTGACTATACCACCAAATTTCAAAATCTTGAACGGTACTGCTCCCGGTTATTTGAGACCGACCAAGAAAGGGCCGACAAGTACATCAATGGACTGCGAGAAGGGCTAAGGTCACGGGTTATCACCAGCATGCCCCAAACGTTTCAAACGGCTGTGGCAGCAGCTTCAAAAATACAAGTGGATTGGGAGCGATCAAAAGTGATCATAGCAAAAAGGCCCATAGTTGATGGTGGGAACAAGAAGAGAATGTTTCCAAGTGGCCAGAGTTCACGACAACCCTTTCAGAAGAAAAGGTTCCAAGGTGGGAACAACACTCAACAAGTTGTAAGGCCAAGGCAGAACATGGCTCCAAACAACCTGCAGTCCAACCCAAACTGCCCAAAATGCCATGTTAATCACGCAAGAGGACCATGTCCACGTGACACAGGTGGATGCTTCTACTGTGGCAAAGTGGGCCACATTGCAAGACAATGCAGGAAGAAGCTTATTGATGAGCAGAGGAGGAATGCCGGATCTGCCGGACCCTCTCAACAAGTACCACAACGAACACAAGTCCAACGACCCCCACCTAAAGTAGAACAAAGGCCTGCTGCAGGTCGTGTATACGCTGTAACGACTGAACAAGTCGAAACCGGTGACCTCATTGAAGGCACCGTACCTGTTAATGGACATGCAGCTTACGTCTTGTTTGATTGTGGTGCTACTCATACGCTTATCTTCGACGATTTCACCGAACAACTCCACGCCTCGGTGCAACCGATTGATAAAATGATCGAAGTATATAACCCGTTGGGTTCACGCACCAAATGTATCCGGTGTGTGAAAAATTTGGATATTGAGATAGCAGGGCAACACTTGCCTACTGACGCCATCCTGATCGATATGATACAGTACGATGTCATTCTGGGAATGAATTGGTTGGCTCAGAATAATGCCAAGATTCTGTGCCGCGAGGGCAGAGTGATTCTATCTCGACCCGGATTACCTAAGATGGAATACCGGTTATCCAAACCAGTTCCACAAAAAAGGCTCATATCAGCACTTAAGGTACAAAAATACCTTAGGAAGGGTTGTGTGGCCTTCCTGTTGAGTCTCTCGGCGGAAAAATCCAACGACCAACCCCTTGAGAGTTTGGAAGTAGTGCGGGAGTTTCCTGATCTGTTTCCTGAGGAATTGCCAGGACTTCCGCCATTTCGTGAGGTTGAATTTGGAATTCAATTCTTACCTGAAACAACGCCAATATCCAAAGCCCCTTATCGTATGGCACCAGCTGAACTCAGTGAGTTGAAGTGTCAGTTGGAAGAACTGATGGAACAAGGGTTCATCCGACCAAGTATGTCACCATGGGGAGCCCCGGTACTATTTGTAAAGAAGAAGGATGGATCCCTTCGGTTATGCATCGATTATCGGATGCTTAACCAGGCAACCATTAAAAATAAGTACCCGTTGCCTCGGATTGAGGACTTATTCGATCAGCTCAGAACAGCGAGAGTGTTCTCCAAGATCGACCTCAGGTCTGGATACCATCAGCTCAGAGTTAAGGAGGAGGATATACCTAAGGCTGCCTTCAGAACGAGATATGGCCATTATGAGTTCGTAGTAATGCCCTTCGGACTTACAAATGCGCCTGCTGTCTTTATGGACCTGATGAACCGAGTGTTCAAACCATACTTAGACACTTTTGTCATCGTCTTCATTGATGACATTCTCGTGTATTCAGAGAATGAGGAACAACACAAGGAGCACTTGAGAATCGTCTTGAAAACCCTTCAAGATAATCAGTTATATGCCAAGTTTTCAAAATGTGAATTCTGGCTAGACAAAGTAATGTTCCTTGGCCATGTGATCTCAAAAGATGGAATCGTAGTAGATCCTGCGAAGGTCGAAGTTGTGATAGACTGGAAGCAGCCAGAAAATATCACTGAGGTCCGCAGCTTCCTTGGACTTGCCGGATATTATCGGAAGTTCATACAGGACTTCTCCCAAATCGCCGTACCAATGACGAAATTACTGAAAAAGGGAGTCAAGTTTGAATGGACTGACCAGTGTAAGGAATGCTTTGAGGTTCTCAAACAGAGGCTTACCACTGCCCCTGTCCTTACCATACCTTCTGGTCAGGGAGGCTTCATTGCTTATACCGATGCCTCGGGAACGGGTCTGGGTTGTGTATTGATGCAGCATGGCAAAGTAATCGCCTATGCATCCCGTCAGTTAAGAATTCATGAGAAAAACTATCCAACCCACGATCTGGAGCTTGCCGCGGTAGTGTTCGCGCTTAAAATCTGGCGACACTACCTGTATGGAGAGAAATTTGAGGTCATGTCGGACCATAAAAGCCTAAAATACCTCTTTTCTCAAAAAGAACTCAATATGCTGCAACGACGATGGCTGGAATTCCTCAAAGACTATGAATTCACGCTTTCCTATCACCCTGGGAAGGCGAATGTTGTAGCAGATGCCCTTAGTCGCAAGACTGTTGGCACTCTGGCCAGCCTCACCGGACAATGGAAACTGATGGAGGATTTTGTCAGTTGGAAGCCATTCCTGGCTGACCCAGGAAAGATTCGATTGTCATGCCTGACAATCCATATCGAGATCCTCGATCGCATTGTAGTCGAACAGTTCAAGGACCCCCAGTACTTGGAATTAAAAGCTCGTGCCGAAAGAGATGACACTTTCTTCCATTTAAAAGAAGATGGAGGAATATGGATGGAAGAAAGGATTTGGGTCCCAAATAACCCTGAGCTAAGACAGGAAGTACTCCAGGAGGCTCATAACAGCAAATACACCATTCACCCTGGAGGTACGAAAATGTTTCGGGACTTACAGAGAAAGTACTGGTGGAGGGGTATGAAACGGGATGTGGCTACATTTGTCTCAAGGTGTTTAATCTGCCAGCAAGTAAAAATTGAGCATCAACGACCTGGTGGAAAAATGCAACGGATCGAGATTCCAGAATGGAAATGGGAGGGCATTACGATGGATTTCATCGTTGGATTGCCTCGGTCCAAGAGACAACATGACTCAATATGGGTGATCGTAGACAGACTCACCAAGTCTGCTCACTTCCTGCCAATCAACACCTGATACTCAACTGAACGATTGGCGGAGATCTACATTCGGGAAATCGTTAGACTCCATGGAGTGCCGATTTCGATCATATCGGATCGTGACCCGAAATTTACCTCTCACATTTGGGAGCAGCTTCAAAGAGCCCTGGGGACGAAACTCAAGTTCAGTACAGCATTCCATCCCCAAACAGATGGGCAATCAGAACGAACCATACAGACTCTCGAAGATATGCTAAGAGCCTGTATGCTAGAATGGAAAGGTGATTGGGATTCCCACCTAGCATTGGCTGAATTTGCTTATAATAATAGCCACCACGCTAGCATTGGGATGGCACCGTATGAAGCCTTGTACGGGCGACCCTGTAGATCACCAATCCATAGGGGTGAAGTGGGTGAGCAAACCTTGGACTCGCCCATAGTGTTGCAGCATTATACTGAGCAGGTCCACATGATCAGGAAGAAGCTACTGACTGCTCAGAGTCGACAGAAGAGCTACGCTGATCAGCGGCGTAGGGAACTCACTTTTGCGGTTGGAGATAAGGTTTTTATCAAGGTCTCCCCAACCAAGAGTGTGTTTCGTTTCGGAAAGAAGGGGAAGCTCAGCCCCAGATTCGTTGGTCCCTTCGAGGTTTTTGAGCCGGATAGGAGAGACCGCCTACAGAGTAGCATTGCCACCGCAGTATACACAGATACACAATGTATTTCATGTGTCAATGCTTAGAAAATACGTTCACGACCCTTCCCACGTCATCCAACATGAAGATATTGACATCCAGGAGGATATGACGGTGGAAGAAAGGCCAGTAGAGATCATGGACCAACGGGAGCAAGTGCTAAGGACAAAGGTCATTCCACTTGTCAAAGTAAGATGGCAACATCACGGAGTCGATGATTGCACTTGGGAGCCCGAATCGGATATGCGGGATAAATATCTTGAACTCTTCACCTTGTACTCTTAGCTGAATTTCGCGAACCAAATTCCTTTAAGGGGGTAATGATGTAAGACCCGCAATTTTTTCAGAAAATATCTGAATAAAATTCATGAGGCATTTACCGGTAAAAATGGCATTTTTCTCAGAATGCGAAACGAATCAATTCCTGCGAGCCAGTTACACTTAGGATATTCGTCGAATCGCGAATATATGCTCAAACACTCTGGAAGCCATAACTTCCTATCTGAACAAAATCAAAGGATTCCTGCGAGCCAACTTTCTTAATGGCATCAATACGAAGATAATGGCGTACTCAGAATTTTTCGGAAAAAAATCGCCGAAAACCCGAAATTCTTGCGGGACCCACAGAAATATGGGTGGGACCCACAGAAATATTTCTCAAAAAATATTCTAGAAGATTCTAGAATATTCCAGCACCTTCCAGCACCTTCCAGAGCCTTCCAGCTCCTTCCAGCACCTTCCATGGAAGGGATTCTCAGAAAAGCCCAAGGGTAAAGAGGGGATTCTGAAACTTGGGGCCCAAGTTTCAGAACCTATAAATAGAGGACCCCCCCTCCTTTAGAAAATCGCCAACCCCTCTCTCTCTCCTCCTTTTCCAAACCTCCCCTACCTAGCCTAGCCCACCTGACCTGGTCTGAGCCTGCCTGACTTAGCCTGAGCCTGCTTGACCTGGTCTGAGCCTGCCTGACCTGGTCCTAACCCACCTGACCTAGGTCTGAACCTACTTGACCTAAGTCTGAACCCAGTTGACTTGACTTGAACCTGGTTTGGTTCAAAGTCAAAGTCCAAGTCCTTTTTCGTCCGAAGTTCGAAGTTGATCCTTTTTCGAAGTCGAGCCTCGTTCGAAGCGTTAGAAGCAATCGGAGTCGTTTCTTCCTCAAATTGAAGTAAGTTCGCTTAATTAAACCATCTCTCTCAAGTATTTGATTGTTTGTATATAGCATATACTTTCTGAAGTAGTATCTTGCTTTAGTTCTTGGTTGAGCCCTCTAGGACACTTCGGTGTTCACGCGCTCGCCTCGTAACTATCGTCGGATATATATGTTCGAATACGCAGTATATGCGTTCTTCAAAATAGTATCTCACCCTAGTTCTTGGTTGAGCCCTCTAGGACACTTCGGTGTTCACTCGCTCGCCTCGTAACTATCGTTGGATACAGATCTAGGTGTATATCTGCTGATACTGCCGACGCGTCTTATATCGCACAGTCCATGTAATTTACCTTTGCCGTCGCGTCGTATGATGCCAAGGCTCCCTGCTTTCTGTACTTCCGATTACTGCACTTCCGATTATGCATTTACTTACGCCGTCGCGTCGAACGATGCCAAGGCTTCTGCTTTCTACAATGTATTTACTTATGCCGTCGCGTCGAACGATGCCAAGGCTTCTGCTTTGTTATATATGTAGAATATTTCGTTCAGTTACACACCCTGAACAATAGTATATGCATTTCCTTTACGCCGCCGCTGTATAAAGCACAGGCTTCTGCTTATATTACATATATGGCGCGTAAGTGAGCGTTCAAATGGAGATCAACTCCAAAATCGCCCATGTGATTCCCTTACCGCTCATCGTACAAGATTCTGCTTGACGAATGAAGCCCCTATTGGAAAGGCTTCGCCTTTTGGCAAAATGCTCTTTACGTAAAGACTAAATCAATTACGTATGGCCTGGCTATGGCCCAAGGTTCCTGCAACCTTGATGGATGCAAAGTACGCACAACGGTGCGCATCCATTTCCCAAGTTAAGCGTAGCGATTTCCCACCAAAGAGGGGAGATGCCGCTGAAATGGATAAAAGAAACGCACGCTTTCTCCGTAAAAGAGAGGAAGTGCTGCTGAAATTCCTGAAGGAGCTAAGAATGGCTCAGAAAGAACGTAGCAGAAGTGCTACCCAGTTATGGAACGCCTTCTACGATGTAGAAAGGTTCGTCGCACCACTGCCGGTAGAGCAGAGAAGGTGTTGACAGAATGGTTGGCAGAAGAGCTGCCAGAACCAGTTAAGTGGCACAATGATGTCCTTTGTTGGAACGATGTCAGAATGACTCGTCTCCCTGACACCTGTAAGGGCATCATACTTGTAAGAGCCGTTGCGCCAAAGTAGTGGTAGTGCCTTGACAAGGTCCTGAGCTCGTTGCGTAAAGATACGCCGAGTAGCCGATCCGTAGAGATCGAGTCATGTGCATGCTCATTAAGAATTATCAGACAACCAGACTCGTAAGGGCCGCTAAGCCGGAGTGTGTTGTTTCCACCGAAAGAGGTGAAGTGCTCGTCAAGGCCGAAGTGCCGAGAGCAGAGTTAAGCATGCATATGAATAAAACCTTTGTTCCACGGTGAAAACCGTGTGGTTGATTGGGGTCGGGTACATACTTCTCAAAGGCTGCCCTATAGGCATGCAATGTTTGTCAAGTAATTGTAAGACCGGCAGGCCCCTTTCAGAATTTCTCACCGAGGAAGACGGTGATGGCGCAGCCTTGAGTGACATATATTTCACCCGAACCTGATAGAGTTCATTGATGGCCTTCGTCACTCAGAGGTATGGAGGTCGTGGTTATCCTTAAATATCTAAGGATTGAACCCAACTACTGCAGTAGCAGAATGCATTCGGATACCTAGTAAGGATCTCTTCCGGTATGCTGTACCGTCATACTAGGGGGATGGGGTCAACAGGCCTCTGGGGTATCTAAAATACATTGAATAATCAACCCCCAGATCGTCGCGTTGTCGCCCAGATATGAGTCCCCTAAGCCCAGGGGGAGGTGCAATTATCGAAACAAAGCATTAGCTTAGGTACAGCGCTACTTTGAATGTATGAGTGGATGACGTTGTTGAGTCAGTCCTGCATAACCTTTGTGAAGGTGTCATGGTCGGTATACTACTGGACCGATTGGGAAAGAACCCCATTGATATCCGTACGACTAAGTGAAGCTCGGAGAGCTGTCCTTAGATTCGTAGGATACGGATGTGCCAAGCATAAAGGCTTGAGCTAGACATCCATTCGTGACTCTGAGGAAGTCAAGGCTAAGTCGTAGAGACTTGAGAGGTTATTCTAACTCACAGCCCTGAAGAGGCTTATGCGAAGTCATGACGACTTGCGTGGATGTTCAACTCATAGCCCTGATGAGGCTTGTGCGATATACGCTAAGTCATGGAGGCTTGAGCGTCGTATTACGAACTGCGACCCTGAGTGGTCTATGCATTTACTTGAGTTGAATAGATAGGTGTTTGCCTACTTACCAGACCATCAGTGGTTCTGACCCCGTTTAATGGGGATTTCAGGTGTTGAACCTACGTGGCGATATGCGGAGCAAGGCGGCATCAAGTTCCAGGGTTTCTCTAGACAGAGTTGTACTGCTTCCTTTTTATTGAACCTTCACTGCTTTTCTAAGCAGTAGTGTTGTAATAAACATGTGCTTTCGATAAAATGGAACACTTTGGTGGTCAATGAGTTGCTTGGCCACATACCTGCAACGTGCTCGGAGTTTTCTAAAACCGACGACTCATTATCGTCTTATTCCGCTGCTAAAAGCTTTTCTAAGTTCCGCTGCAAAGAAAAAAAAAAAGAAATCCATTAAATTTTAAATTAGCTTTGTTTTGGAAATCCGGGGCGTTACACTATTTGTGAATCTGCTTATGATATTTGGCATTCTCTGGACGTTATTCATGAAGGAACCAACAAAGTGAAAGAAGCCAAAATCTCATCTCTAGTTCAAAAATATGAGTTGTTCAAAATGAACAAAGATGAACCCATCACAGAGATGTTTACAAGATTCACCAACATCACCAACGACCTGAAATCTCTCAGAGAAACCTATTCCCAGACAGATAAGGTGAAGAAAATCTTGAGATCTCTCACAACTGATTGGGAGAAAAAGACAACAGCAATTGAAGAAGCTCAAGATTTATCCAAGCTTACCCTGGATGACTTAATAGGCAATCTTATGGCCTATGAAGTTCATATGAAGGAAACAAGGAAAGAACAACAACCTACAAAGAAAACTCTGGCCTTCCCAGCTCTTTCTGAAAATAAGGACTCAGAAAAAGAATCTGAAATTGCGCAACTCACCAGAAAATTCCAGCGCTTCATGAGAAAGAACCGGCTTCCAAATAAGCACAAGGAAAGAAAATTCTTTAAGAAAGATTCCATGTGCTATCAGTGTAATAAGCCAGGTCACATGAGACGTGACTGTCCTCTTCTAAAAAGAAAATCCAAAACCGAGGAACCAAAGAAAAGGTTCTTTAAGAAAAAGACTATGCATGCTCAATGGGATGATTCAGAACCATCCACAAGTGAAGAGTCAAGTGATGATGAAGCTGAAACCGTCAACATGTGCTTCATTGCAGAAAGCTCTGTAAGTGAATCTCTCGATTTTTCTTTCGAAGATCTTCAAAATGCTTTTCAAGAACTTTTTGAAAAATCAAGAAAAACGATTCTCAAAAATAAAAATTTGAAATCTGAAAATCTAGAGCTTGGGCAGAAAAATGAAAAACTCAGTATTGAAATTTCTGAGTTAAAAAAGAAAAATTCTATGATTACTTCTAAAATCTCTTCTACTAGCTCCAAGACTAAAAATCTTCAAGTAGAAATTTCAGAATTAAAAAGTAAAACTGAAAACCTTATGAAAACGGTTTTCAAGTTTACCAATGGAAAAGAGAACCTGGATAAACTTCTATCCTCTCAAAAATTCTCTTTCTACAAGAATGGTATTGGTTATTCTCACATGAATAAACCTTCTTGTAAAAAGACTATTTTCATCAAAGGTTTTGCTGAACCTAAGCAGGAGCATTACAACTTTCATACTTTGTACTCCTCTAAAGTTATAGACAAACCCAAATCAAAATGGATATGTGTTCCTAAGTCTAACAAAAAGGGACCCGATTGGGTACCACAAAGAATTTTTACTTAATACTTTGCAGGCTCCAAAGAAGAAGAACAGATAGATACTAGACAGTGGATGTTCAAAACATATGACAGGACATCAAGTTCTTTTTGTTGTTCTTCATCATAAAGAAGGAGGAACTATCACCTTTGGAGATAACAACAAAGTTTTGATAATTGATATTGGTAATATTGGTAATATCGATAAACCTCTTATCAAAGATGTTCTCCTTGTTAAAGGCTTAAAACATAACCTCTTAAGTATAAGTCAAATGTGTGACACAAGTTATAATGTTAGCTTTAAACATGATGCATGCCTTATAGCAGACACCAACGAAAATATCATTTTAAAAGGTATAATAAGAAATAATATATATGAATTATACCTAGAAAACATTTCTGAACATTGCCTTATAGCTAATAATGACACTCAAAATTTATGGCACATGAGAATGGGTCATGTCAACTCAAAATACATGTCTAAATTAGCTAAAAACAATTTAGTACGTGGGTTACCTAAAATGATATTTAAAAAGGACTATTTTTGTGATGCATGTCAACTAGAAAAATTGTCAAAATCATCATTCAAGTCAAAGAATATTGTTTCAAGTAAAAGACCTTTAGAGCTTCTCCACCTGGATCTTTTTGGTCCTTCTAGAGTAGCTAGTCTTAATCATAATAAATATGCTTTTGTCATTGTAGATGATTACTCAAGATTTACATGGGTAATATTTTTGAAAAACAAAAATGATACGGTTTGTGAATTTGAAATTTTATGTAAAAAGTTATGAAAATAAAAAATCTTTTTTTATTATAAAAATTCGTAGTGACCATGGAGAAGAATTTGATAATGATCTTTTTGTAAATTTTTGTAACTTGCATGGTATTTCTCATATCTTTGCCTTTCCTAGAGTTGCACCTCAAAATGGTGTAGTAGAAAGAAAGAATAGGCCCCTTCAGGAATCTGCTAGAACTATGCTCCAACATAATAACCTTGCTAAATATTTTTGGGCAGAAGCTGTTAATACTGCATGCTATATATCAAATAGAGTTCTTATTAGGCCCTTATTAAATAAAACTCCTTATGAATTATTCTATGACAGAACTCCAAGGATAAACTACTTTAAAGTCTTTGGGTGTAAATGCTTTATCCTTCACACAAAAGATAGCCTTGATAAATTTGATGCTAAATCTGTTGAAGGCATATTCTTAGGATATTCAAGTCATAGTAAAGCATACAAAGTATTTAATAAGAGTTTAAATACTATTGAAGAATTTATGCATGTCAGTTTTTGTGAATCTATTAATCAATCTGTTCATAAGCAGACTAACGATAATGATGTTGAAAGTACAGGTTTATTCTTAGATAACACAGCTAAACCCAATGAAGATGATCTTCAAAGAACTTTTGCTGAAATCAGAGATCATCCTCAAAAGCAGATTTTGGGAGATCTGACCAAAGAGGTTCAAACTAGAGCTCAGCTGGAACGGATTGCAAACATGGCATTGATTTCTCAACTTGAACCAAAGAAGATTGATGAAGCCATCATCGATGAGTTCTGGACGCTTGCCATGACTGAAGAACTGAATCAATTCCAAAGAAACAATGTTTGGGATCTTGTACCAAGACCAAAAGATCATCAGATCATTGGGACAAGATGGATATTAAAAAACAAGCTAGATGAAACAGGTAATGTTATAAGAAATAAGGCAAGACTAGTAGCTCAAGGATACAACAAGAAGGAAGGTATTGATTTTGATGAAACATTTGCACCTGTTGCTAGACTTGAATCTATTGGAATGTTTTTAGCATATGCAAGCTATATGGATTTCAAACTATATCAAATGAATATGAAAAGTGCATTTCTAAATGGTTTTATAAATGAAGAAATATATGTAAAACAACCTCAAGGCTTTGAAAATGAACAATTTTCAGATCATGTTTTCAAACTAAAACGTGCTTTATATGGATTAAAACAAGCACCTCGTGCTTGGTATGACAGACTTAAAACTTTTTTATTAAAAACTGGTTTTTCTGTAGGCAAAGCAGATTCTACTCTATTTGTAAAAATAGTGAATAATTATACCTTAATCATTCAAATTTATGTGGACGATATCATCTTTGGATCAACTAACAACACTCTCTGTGAAGATTTTTCTAAGTCCATGCAGAAAGAATTCGAAATGAGTATGATAGGAGAACTCACCTACTTTCTTGGACTGCATATTAAGCAAACCAAAGATAGAGTCTTCATCAACCAATCTAAATATGCTCATGAACTTCTGAAGAGATTCAACATGAACTCAATTGCTTCAAAAACTACTCCTATGAGCACAACCACTGTATTGGACAGAGATGAAGATGGTAAGACTGTGGATACAAAGTTATACAGAGGTATGATAGGATCACTACTTTATTTAACTGTTAGCCGTCCGAATATCATGTTCAGTATTTGCTTGTGTGCTAGATTTCAGTCAAATCCAAAAGAATCACATCTTAAAGCTGTAAAAAGAAAAATGAGATATCTAAAAAACACAGTTAATTTTGGGTAATTTTATTCAAAATCATCTACATTTGATTTAATCTCATACAGTGATGCTGACTTTGCTGAATGTAAATCTGACAGAAAAAGTACAAGTGAAACATGTCATATGCTAGGGCACTCACTAGTTTCATGGTTCAGTAAGAAACAAAACTGTGTATCATTATCAACTACTGAAGCTCAATACATAGCTGCTAGCCTAGCATGTACACAGGTCATCTGGATGAAACAAACTTTGAAAGACTTTGGTTTTAAATTCAAAAATACAACTATTCTATGTGATAACACAAGTGCTATAAATTTATCCAAAAATCCTATTTTACACTCTAGAACTAAACACATTCAAATTAGACACTACTTTCTAAGAGAACAAGTCCTAAAAAATATAATCAAACTGAAATTTATACTCACTAATAAACAATTAACAAACATTTTCACTAAACCTTTCAAAAATGAAGACTTTTTAAGAATTAGAAGAGAATTAGGGATATGTAAATTAAGTGATTTATAAAATCAATTCATATGAATAATTAAAATATAAAAAGATTAGTCTACTCAAGTTCACCTTTACAAAATATTAAAATATAATCTATACTTGACAAAATTTATCTTAACCAAAGATTAACAAGTAAAAACGATAAAAACACTTTATGTGAAATCTTGTTTTCTTTTATAAATTTGTGTCATAATCGAGTGTTTGCATTTCTTACTATCTTTTATTTTGTCATCATTCCATTCACCACCCTTTTTTTAAAGATAAGGTCTTTCATATTTCACGTACATCATAAAGTTTTACTTTTAAATTAATGCTTTATGTTATCTTTTATATCATATCTCAAGTATAATCAATTTTTTGTCCTATCATCTTTCACACTTTTTTATAAAAAAAAAATTATAAGGACTCCTTCTCGACAACTTGTCTTTTATTTTTTAACTATTATATGTTCTTTTCATTATTACCATCCTTTTCTCTCTCTCTATCATACAAATTGAGCCTCCATCTGTGACTTTGACTCCTTTACATATTTTAATTAATCTTTTTTAAAAACTATGGGCTCCCTCCAATCGATTTTCTCTACAAACCATGTCCTTTAAACAAACATCAATTCATGTCAATCATGACATTGCTTTATGTCACTCATGTCATATCAAGCATCAATTGTTTTTTTTTTGTCCTTTTTTGTCCACTCTTATCTCACTCTAAATTCGTATATGGCATCACCCTTTGTTTATGTCTACTCTTACTCCTTCCACGCATATCCATAAAAATACTTCTTATATAAGAAATCATTACTCCTCACTCATGTATTTGTTTTGTCTTCTTCTAAATTCATCTGTCACGAATTTAGAATACATTCTCATAAAGTAAAAAGATTATTTAAAGTTATTTGTTTTATTAGGCCATTATTCATCTCACATGATATGGCTTTATAACACTCTTACACCTTCCTTTCACGGATAACTTTTACTCCTCACATCTCATCACCTCTTCAAAAAAAAATCTTTAAAAACCATGGATCATAATTCACTTCGTAAAACACACCTCTTTGACTCTTTTTTTTCTATTCTTTATCACACTTCACAATTCAATGGATTCTCCTCTATCAAAAATTTCCTTATATAGAAAATTTTAACTATGTTCTTGTCATATACTCTCATCAACACTATCCTCCAAAGAATGATTTGATCTATCATTCACAAGAGCCCTTAAGTTACAACTCACGCATTCTTCTTTCAACTAAAATATAAAATTCAAGTGTCACTCACTTCTTATCATAATAATTTTCTTCTCTCTATTTAATGAATTGATTCATCCCTCACCAATTCACTCGAAAATCTCTATCATTCTTCAAGCACTTACTCTCTCCAAGTACTCACCTTTGTTTCTCGAAGTTTTCATTATCTCAAGACCTTTGGAAATGACATCCTCTTCACGATCAACCGATATCAACATGATTGAAGCATGGGATTTGCGATATCTAGATCTCATTCACCTATTTCATTCCATTAACTCCATGCCCATCCAAACCTACAAGTTAGTACACCTTAAAGCTTTTCCATCATTCGACCTACAAACTTCCCTTTCAGAATTTATTCATGTTCTAGCATCTCCCCAATCTATGACCATTTATCCACATCTTAACAAAGTTTTCTACACAAATCTTTCAGTCGACCATGACCATTCCATTATCAATTCCATGGTTCATGGAAAAGTCATATCTTTCAACATTTCTCAGTTAGGTCGCATTCTCAATATCTCCTTTTACGGCATTGAGATCCCTAACATAGTTCCTATCGATCGGACTATGTTTAAGAAAATCCTCCTCTCCACTCGCTCAACCCATTTTTCGTGGCATATAAGCAACTTGAAGCCTCATGCTCTGTTGTTGTCACATATCCTTTCGTCCAACGTAGTCCCTAAGTCGCCCTCTAAGGGATTTATTGGAAATGAAATCTCACTCCTTCTCTATGCAATCTTCTATGCCTTTCTAATAAACTGGTCTAGTGTCATCTTTCATAACATGATTAACTTTCGTTCTTTTCGCTCTCTTCCTTTCGGGTACTTCATCTCTCTGATTCTTCAATACTTCCAAATACCTCTTGAAACCGATGTCATCTACTACTCCAACCACATTTTTGATGACTCCTCCCTCCTTGAGGAAGAGTCCCCTCAACTCAACTCTGACGACGAAGGCCATGAAGAAGCAGATCCAGCAGCAACTTCTGAACTCGACATCTTCTCAGCAATTGTCGATGTACAGAACACCTAGGATCTCCTTCTGAAGAGTCAAGCATCTCTGCATGAAGCCTTCAAATCCCTGAAATCGACCAAGATGCATTGCTTCAGAAGTTTCACCCCTCATCTGACTCAGAATGAAGTTTTTATTCATTGGTCTGTAATAACTTTTTATACTCTGATCCCCTCCTTTTTGTCCATGACAAAGGGGGGGAAAAACCTGTCTCCAATATTGGAGAAAACTACTCTGACACTTTCTATATTTTTTATGCATTTTTATGATATTATTATTACTATGCATAATGGCTTTTTGACAGGGGAAGCATATTTTGTCATCATAAAAAAGGGGGAGAATGTTGAGAAACTATATTTTGATGACACACAATATGATACACTGTCATATATGATTTAATATGATATGATAATATGCCTTCATGAATAATGTTATATTATGACTGTATATGATTTGTCATGTATTTAACGAGTATGTGATGCAAGGATATTTCACCGAAAAAGGATGGAGACCTCCTGCTCAAGTACAACCTTTGGTACAATCATACTTTCTGAAGAAAAGGCTTGATGGGTCATTCATTCTTAAAGATCATCCAAGGAGATCGGCTACTTCAAGATGAAGATTTTTTTTCTTCTTTAGAGTCATATGTAACAGAACCTTCAGAAGCATGCATATTGCATATTACATGCTTTATCATACAAGCCACTCATTCACAAAAGCTATGTTTCATAAAAGCATATGATATTTTCAAAAAGCTCCTTTTTGAAAATTAATCATTGTACCTTCTTACAAACTTTTATGAAAAAGGTATTTTGACAAGATATAATAACTCATGATTTCAAAAGCATTAATTGTACCTTCTAACATGCATTTATGAATAAGATAACTTGAAAAGAAATAAAAAGTAATGATTTCAAGTATGTAAGGAAAAGACAAACATAAAAATCGGCTAGTTGAACTAACAAAGAAAACTAATATTATTATAATATGTTTAGAAAAGACTTTAGTTACTTTATACAACTCAAGAATGTCGACTTACTTAAAGTCATCATTCTTTTTGTAAAACATTAAATACCACCTCAAAAAAATAACTTTTTAGAAATGACTATTTTAACCCCACTCAAGAATGTCGACTTGCTTAAAGTCTTTATTCTCTCTGTAGACATTAAATAACACATCATAAAGTATTTTGAGATATGACTATTTACAAATAAAGAACTCAAAGCATTTATTGTACTTACACACATTTAAGTCAAGAAGTGACGATTTCTAATAAAATACTAATGTACTACAAATCATTAATTTGAATAAAGACAAAATTGCATGATGATTTACAAACCAACGTTTAATGTACTACAAGTCATTTAATAGACCTTTTACAAAACATATGACACCTAAAATACTACAACGAATAGTATACTCTAAAGTATTACACTTATGGAAAGAAGACCTTTTCGAAAAAGCAATATAGTACACAAAGGTATTTTTGAAATGACTTGACATCTCAAAAGGACAATCATTCCAAAAAGCAACGACTATTTTTTAAAGACATATATACACTAACAAAATAATATTTCACAGGGGACATGTGAGCATACAACGTAAAAAAATCCTATTCGATATTTTTGAAAGAGAGCCTTGAAAAAGAAAGAGAAAAAGAAAGAGAAAAAGTCAAGAATAGCTCTTTGACAAAGAGTATCTTCTGAGTGAAAAGAACAAAACAATCTGAGAATCCTTCATTCGTGCATTCATATCATTCTGAAGGTTCTATAGGAAGTATTGTAACTTTCTGTTATTCACTGTATCCCTTCTTTGTTGAAAGAAGAAGACCTCTGTGAAAGAGAGTGTTGTCCTTCTTGGTGAAAGAAGAAGACCTCTGTGAAAGAGGGTGTGTTTCTTCTCTGTTGAGAGAAGAAGACCTCTGAGGAAGAGGGTGTTGCACTATTTATCCGATAACTCAGATGTTATAGTGAAAGGCTCAAGTGTTTTGCTTGGGGACTGGATGTAGGTCAGTAACTCGACCGAACCAATATAAATCCTGTGTTTTATGTGTTGTGCCTTATTGCATTTAATTTTTTAAATTATCGATCTATTTCATATTTCACTATTCACCCCCCTAGTGGAATTTTACATTTAAGCGAGTGCGGATTAGAATTGGTGTCAGCAGTCGAAAAGCAGACCATCAACGACAACCTGATCCACGCAATGGCAGAGCGATGGAATCCATGGACATGCACATTCTGGTTCCCATGGGGAGAGATGACAATTTTAATTGATGAATTTTCAAAAATTATGGGATTACCAGAACCAGCCGGTCAACCAGGAGATCCGTTAGACCATCAGTTCCTGATCAATGTCAAGGGTTTGGACCCCCGAGATTCCTTAGCTCGCTTGACAGGCCACCGATCTTGGCCCCTTATTCAGTTGGACGGAAACAAATATGTCAATCTGCTTAAGTTATACCATTAATATGGGACCTTCGTCGAAGTCAGCTCGTTATCAAGGACAACTAGAGAAAGGATTCAGAATGCAATGGTTCTATACACTATATGATTAGCCATCTTTCTAGATGGACAAAACTACATGGATATTAGGATAATCCAGCTCATGAGAAGATGGGGAAGTCAACAGACCAATCGTCTCTCAATAGCCATGGCAACGCTCGCTTTCCTATATCGAGGTTTGACTCATTTCTCACTTGGAGAATCCATCTTAGTTGAAGGATGCATTTACGTGTTTCAATCCTGGTTCTTCTAGTACATTCCTGTCTGAGCAAATTCTTTCAGATACAATTGTCAAGAACTTCTTCCAGTGGCGTAGTACCGGTCTATGATTGATAGCATTCAAGAAGATGACATAGTCTCAGACTACTTTGATCGAGAATTGTCTCCTCCTAGATATACATATGCTTATGGCAAGCGCTTCAAATTGTTGGGACCATTCTTCTGCACTTACTACCAACCAGAGCGATGTGTTCGGTAGTTTTCCCAGAGGCAGCAGTACATTGAAGCCCGATTGTTATCAGGGGCTATGGCAGAATTCGATGTCACTTCCGCACAATGGTCTAGGGCATATCATTTTGCCCGTTATGGCTGGGATTCCTTGGTTACTCTTAAATTCTTTCCTGGTACTAAAGTGTGTGCCGACTATGATGAATGGTGGCAAATTGTTTGTCCTCCACCCCTCTGTCAAGATCAATAAAAGGTTCAAATTTTCTCATTCCAATAAAATTTCCTCTCTTTCTATTGGGGTTTGACGACCTCGCCTAGGTAACAAAGCACATTTTCCGTTGTTTATTTCTCTTTCAAAGAATAACAATACAATTGTCGTGATCCCTGCAATGACTCAATCCCTAGTAATGGGATATCCTCTTTTAAATTGTCTACCATATTTTCAGCAAATATTTCTTCCAGAAACCAATTCCTTCAGAATCTAATCAGGTTTTTGCCCTGCAGAGAGCATCCGCAACATTTGATGGTTAGGACAAGATCAGGAAGAAAAACAACATCACCTCAGTACTCCTTAGCCTCAGAAGGAGAAATGGATTCCACGAGATCCGTCAGGAGTCAATATCAACAACAAGAAGACGATGGCATAGACCCACAAATGTATGCTATGTTCTATAAAATGATGAATAAAATGATGAGCGAACAGGCTGAGACCAGTTCAGAAAAGAATCCATTTAGGCAGAAGTTCCACGGTCACAAGGATAAGAAATCAATAAAGACTTCCAAGAAGCAGATTCAACCCGAAGAAATCTCAGATGGAACAGAATCAGCGGAAGACACTGATGAAGAGTATGAGGTGCCTCCGACATTTTAGAAATATGGCTGGGAACAAAGGAGGAGCCGCAAACCAAAAATCCAGGTCACAGAAGAGCCCCTGCAAGTATAGTTCAGGGAAATGGCCAGAGTTGTTAAAGATCTGCAAGCCCGCGACAAGGGAAAGAAAGTCTTCACTAGCGAGGACTTCTATGATGGCCTAGAAGGAGATGAAGATCTGAAAAATCTACCTCGCAAATTCATCAAGTTCGACGATTCCGGCGATCCAAAAGCTCATCTCGCTACATTCTTCGCAGAGTGCTCAAGATTCAAGAGAGATAATAGAGTACTGTTTCTATGTTTCCCCCGCAGCTTGGAAGGAGTTGCAGCCAAATGGTATGCTGAGCATATCAATCCTATCGAGCTCAAGGAGTTCGATAAAGTTGTGAATTTATTTATCGAATGCTTCCTGTTCAACACAGAGGCACTCCCGACATTAAGTCATCTCTACAATCTAAGGCAGAATGAAAATGAAAAAGCACGGGATTTCATCCATAGATGGAGATCAGCCTGCAACAAAATAAGGGATCCTATATCAGAAAGGCATGCTTTATCACTGATCATCAACAATTTTTTGCAACCTCTAAGAGGATTAATCTCCACCGCGCCATCCCGGACTTTCATTGAGTTGACTGAACGAGCCGAGTGGCTCGAGCTGAGCGTGGAGAATGGAGTCTATGAAGGCTTCACATTTCCCAAAAATAACCCCCAAGGTGAACAGAAGAAGAAAACTCACTTCACTATTCTGCCAACAACAACAGTAACAACAATCATTATAAAGGGCAGAAGAAAGATTACTGCTATGGTACGGGCAGTGCAAACAACAAAGGAGATCAGAAAATGAAGCTTGCTCCTCAATATAACAAGCCCCTTCAACAAGATCAAGGGCCGAAACTGCGTGAAAAGGTTAAACATGAAGGATGGAGCTACGACCGAAAATTCACTTCTCTCGACCAATCACTTGAAGATGTGCTCGACTACATGTTGTCAAAGGAGATGATCAAGTTGCCAAGACTGGCCGATCCCCCTGTGCCTATAGGGAAATGGAAAGACCAATTCTACAAGTTCCACAGAACAGTGGGACATAACACTGAGAACTGTTTCATTCTCAAGAACATTGTGCAGGATCTTATTGACAAGAACCTTTTGGTGGAAGGAGAAGAAGAAGAAAAAATAGACATTCTCAATCAGCCATTTTTGCCGCACACCACAGCAGTGATATCTGAACAGCCATTCCTACCTCAAGAACACATCAAGCCGTGTTCCTTTCCAGATCTCCAAGTTCAGCATCAGGTGTTAGTGCTACGACAAGCAGCTCCAACTTCTAAGAAAATGGACATAATTTCAGCTTTTGGTAAGCTAAAAGTGTCAGCAGAGCCAGTCAGAGTATTTCCTACAGCAGCTAGTCAAATTCCTGGGTTCTCAAAACACTTTATCCAATCCATTCTAGAAAAGGGAGAAATTTCCACTCAAAAGCCATTGACTACTTTGTCCAATGTTTCAATTTTGGACTTAGCCAAGAGTTCCTACAAGCATCAACAAGTACTGGATGATTTGCTTAGAAAAATTAAAGTCAAACCCAGTACCATGCCTGAAGACATGGCTCAAATTGTGAATTCAGCCATGACAAATGTGCCAATCACCTTCTCGGATGAGGACCTTCCAAAACCTCACTCGTTTCATAATAATGCCCTGTACATTGTCGTTCAAGTGAGAGGAATGATAGTACCCCATGTGCTGGTCGATGGAGGCAGCAGCCTCAACATATGTCCTGAAATGACAACGAAGGCACTAGGGATTAAGGAGGAAGAGTACATTCCAGATCCTATCACTATATATGAATTTGACAACCATGGTCAAACGACTAAAGGCAAGATATTCCTGGAAGTGTTTATCAATTATTTAGTGCATTCCGTCCTCTTTCATGTGGTTAATGTGCCACCCACCTACAATCTGTTGCTCGAAAAAACATGGATTCATAATGCAAATGCGGTACCTTCCACCCTTCATCAATGCGTAAAATGGTCCAAAGGTGGAATGATCACAACTGTATTGGGAGAAGACCCAGAATAAAGGCTCTCGCAGCCCATGATCCCCCGACCATCATTCACAACAGATATCCCTAGCATTAGGGAAAGAGAAGAAATCAGTCTCGGAGAAAATCTAGAAATACTCCAGACAACCTTAGAATTATCTCTGCACACTGTAGCCATGACCCGATGGAGAGGTCCCAAATTCTTTAAGATTGGGGGTCGGATCAACTACAACACTATCAAAGATCATCCATTGTTTCCACAATTCATGAAAACAAGAAAGGTATTCGATTCACTTCTGAAACATGGTTATCAACCCTTCAAAGGATTGGGCAAAAATGAAGACGGTCGCATCGAGACAGTGATTCAAAAGCATTGTCCCCACAGAGCAGGGCTAGGGTTTTCCGGCGAAGGCTCACAAAAGAAGACAATTTTTGTTAATGGGGCACATTGAGAACCATTTTGTTATTTCCCCTTTATTCTTTCCAAAATAAATGTCTCATTCTATCAATGTCTTTGATCAATTCAAAATCAATAAAATTTCAAGATTTCTTTGTCTATCTGGATGCCATCTATTTCCTTTCTCTGTCTCCTAACCTTATAATTCTGATATCATTTTATGCATGCTTCTTTTCAAATGATTGTTTGTCTTATGATGGGTGATTTTACCTGAATCAAATTTCTTATCCAAAATTTCAGAATGTCTTCTCGAGCAATCAAGAAACTTGTCCTCAATCCAAAGGCTTTCCAGAAATCGACAACAATTCACTGAGTCAAAGCAAGCACAAAAGATGGCAAGGTTGCAAAGCAGTCAGATGATTATGCAGAATTTGATCAGTCTCTTCAGGAATTACCAGAGTTTGCCTCAACTCAGAAGCAAGACGAACCATCTACTCTAGTACAAGATCTGACTGAAGAGGTCATATCGGTTCAGAGGACAACCCCAAAATTCTCAAGATCAGAACCAGTCTAAGCCCGGAAGAGAAGGAAATGCTCACTAAGTTTCTCAAGCAACATAAAGAAGTGTTCGCATGGACATATGAAGATATGCTAGGTTTAGACACAAAATTAGTCGAACACCGCCTCGTTTTAAAGCCAGATGCTAAGCCAGTTCAGCAAAAGTTGAGGAAAATGGATCCCAGAATAGAACAACAAATCAAAGAAGGACTTGAAGATTTGCTCAAAGCAGGATTCATTCAAACTATCGATCACCCAGATTGGTTATCCAATATTGTCGTTGTTCCAAACAAAAGTGGCAAAGTGAGGACTTGCATAGACTTGAGAGACCTCAACAAAGCGACTCCGAAAGATGATTATCCACTTTCAAGCATTGATCTTCTAGTCGACACACGGCAGGGCATGCCATGTTCTCTTTTATGGATGGATATTCCAGCTACAATCAGATTAAGTTGGCCACCCACGACCAATCAAAAACTTCCTTTACTACGCCTTAAGGCACTTTCTGCTATACAGTCATGCCATTTGGGCTCAAGAATGCCGGAGCAACATATCAACGGGCAATGGCCATCATTTTTCACGACCAGATGCGCAAAATCATGGATGCGTATGTTGATGATATCCTCGTGAAATCCAAAGAGGAAGAAGATCACATTAAAGCCCTTGATCAAGTGTTTAAACGGCTCATTCTTTATAAGTTAAGGCTTAACCCTCAAAAGTGTATTTTTGGAGTCGAATCAGGCAAACTGTTAGGTTTTCTGGTCAGCAAAAAGGGAATTAAAGTTGACCCAGCCAAAGCAAAGGCTATCATTAATATGCCACCCCCGACAAATCTCAAAGAATTGTGTAGCCTTCAAGGACGCATGCAATCAATTCGGCAATTTATTTCCAACTTGGCAATGAGATGCGAGCCTTTCAATCACTTACTCAGAAAAGGAGTGAAGTTCAAATGGGGACCAGAATGTGAGCAATCGTTCGATCGAATCAAAAAATATCTCCTCAATCCTCCTATCTTAAAACCGCCAGAATTAGGGAAACCCCTTTTGTTATACATTTCAGTCAATCAAGTCGCATGCGGTGGATTCTTGGCACAATACAAAGAAGGCAGCTTGATAGAGCACGCCATTTATTATGTAAGTAAGACATTCATAGACTATGAAAAGAAATACTCTCAAATAGAAAAGACTTGCCTAGCTCTGGTATGGATGTGTCAGAAGCTAAGACACTATCAGCTGGCATCTGAAGTCAAAATCTTGTCTAAACTCAATCCTCTCAAGTATATTTTAGAGCAACCTTTTCTCAGTGGACGAGTCGCTAAATGGCAAGTCTTACTAATGCAATATGACTTGGAATACGTCTCACAACACTCAATCAAAGGTCAAGCAATTGCAGATCAATTGGCAGATTTTCCTCTGGCGGAAGAGGTGAAAGCCGAAGATGACTTCCCTGATGAGCAAATATGCAATATCCAATCTGGAATTTATTTTTCGACGGTTCCAAAAATATGGCTTGAATAGGCATTGGGATCTTATTAATCACTCTTGAGAAGGAGATGATTCCCTTGTCTCTTAAGCTCGATTTTCCATGCACCCAAAATATAGCCGAGTACGAAGCCCTGATTCAAGGACTAAAGATTCTACTGGACTTCAATCTCAAGAGAGTGCATGCATACGGAGATTCTTTACTCGTTGTCAATCAAGTCCGAGCCGAATGACAAGTAAAAGATTAAAAGCTATTTCCTTATCAGAAAATCGTTTCAGCTCTTGTCAGCAAGTTTGAAGAATTTCAGCTCTTTCATATCAAGAGAGATTTTAATCAGGTGGTTGGTAGCCTAGCCAGCCTAGGCTCCATTATGGCATTCAAAAATGGAGAATCTTGTCGTTTCTTTGAAATTGGTAGACTTGACCAACCTGCCTTCCTTCAAATAGCACAAGTAAACCAAGCTGAGCAAAAGAAGAAGCCTTGGTATTACAATATCAAAACTTTCATAGAAACCGGTGAATTTCCTCCAGAATTCTCAAAGAAAGAGCAACGAGCAATCCAACATATGTCTACTCGATATTTCATTCTGGCCAATGTCCTTTATCGTCGTGGATTCAATTTAGAATATTCTAGATGCTTAGACGAAGACGAAGCCAAAGAAGTCGTGCGAGAAGCACACGAAGGCATTTATGGTGGCCACATCGACTACCAAACCCTTGTCAAGAAGATCATCAGAGCAGGTTATTATTGGAAGGCTATGCAGCAAGACTGTTACCATTTTGTGAACAAATGCATCTAATGTCAGATGCATGCACCTTATATTCATGCTCCAGCAACATATTTGCAATCTGTTGTTTCTCCATGGCCGTTTTCTATGTGGGCCTTTGATGTCGTAGGTCCCATTACTCCCTCTGCTTCAAATGGCCACAAATACTTTCTTGTTGCAACAGAATATTTAACTAAGTGGGTAGAAGCTATCACCCTCTGCACAGTAGAAGGCCGACACGTGGTCTCTTTTATTGACAAGAGCATCCTTTGCTGCTTCGGCATCCCACATGACATCGTGTCAGATAATGGCAGTCATTTCAACAATGAAAGAATGAAGACATTCTGCTCGAAGTTCCAAATCTATCATCATTTTTCTGCTACATTAACCTAAAGGGAATGGTCAGGCAGAAGCTACCAACAAGATTTTAATCTGTATCTTGGAGCGAACTGTAGAAACAGGCTGTGATTGGCATGAGAAGATCCACGATGCACTATGGGCCTACCGGACCACCATTCACACTCCAACAAATGCTACTCCATCAGAGTTGGTCTACGGAACAAAAGTAGTATTGCCACTACATGTTCAGAAGCCCGCTTTGAAATTTGCATCACTTCTAGAATTACCTCTCGATCAATACCAGCAGCAGCGATTGGTACAGCTAGACTTGCTCGACGAGAGAAGGCTAAAAGCAGTAGAGCATGCTCAATCCTATTGCCAGAGAATAGCCAGGCAATACGCGAAGTCTGTCATCGAAAGGAGATTCAAAGTCAATGATTTAGTACTTCGATCTACAGCTTACCTCAAACATCATCCCGGCGGGAAATGGTTGCCAAATTGAGAAGGTCCCTGTGTAGTCAAAGAAACATCACCTCGCAACTCATATCGGCTCATCAGTGCTGAGGGGGTAGAACTACCAGATCCCATTAATGCTCGACACTTGAAAAAGTTCTATACTTGAAGCAGTTATTCTTCCTTTGTAATCTTCTTATTCTCTTCAATAAGGTTCAATCTTTCTTTTCCCCGTTACACTGAGGCATTTTAAAAAATTTTGTTCTGTATGCAAGCAGGATAAATAAATCTCTCATTTTACACACTTGTGCATCCATGTGCATCAATTTGCATTCAACTGCATTAATATCAATTTAGTCAGTATTGGGATTTCAACAAAGAGTCCCATCACAATTCTTAATTGTTATTTAAAATTAAAAAACAATCATTAAATACCGAACCAAAATCCAGTACTCGAACTGGCATTATTTTAAAATCTAGTGCTCAAACTGGTATTATTTCAAAAAACCAGTGCTCGAACTGGTACATTTCAAAATACAACCTTCAAGATTGGTCTATATTTTCCATTGAAAAACCGAGTTCCGACTCGGGTTTTTCTTCAAATTATTTTCCTTTGAAAAACCGAGTTCTGACTAGGGTTTTCTTTCAAATTATTTTCCTTTGAAAAACCGAGTTCTGACTCGGGTTTTCCTTCAAATTATTTTTTCTTTGAAAAACCGAGTTTCGACTCGGGTTTTCCTTCAAATTATTTTTCCTTAAGAAAACCGAGTTCCGACTAGGGTTTTCCTTCAAAATTATTTCTCCTTTGTTGATCCTTCCGACTCGTGATCTCTTTACCTTATTCAAGCTCTGACTCGAGTCATTTATTCTCCTATGGTGATCCAAGTCATTTCAATCCTCAAAGTCAGTCAATTTCTCAAATTGGACCTGTTGCCCACCAATTTCCAATTTAAATTTTTGGATCATTCAAGTTCTCAATTTTGACCGTCAGGTCATTCAATTTCCAATTTCGGTCTTCGGATCACTCAATTCTCAATTTTGACCTCTGGGTCACACAACTTTGACCTTTTGGTCAACCAATTCTCAATTTCGACCGCTAGGTCATCCAATTTCGACCTCCGGGTCACCCAATTTTCAACAATCAATTTCCCAATTTCTAATTTCGACCTTTGGATCAATCAATCCCAATATCCAATTTCAATCATTTTCTCTTGCGAGAGACCCTTTTTATAGGGAGAGTTTGAGGGAGCTCGTTCTTTTCACATGCTATCTAATTCGTTCACTTAGCCCCGTTTCAGGGAGAGTTTGAAGGGACTCGTGTCTTCGTGAACCGTTTGCAAAATAATTTCCAATTTCACACAAGGAACCCCTTTTAAAGGGAGAGGCTCGACGGAGACTCGCTTTTCTTGTGCCCCCCCCCCCCCCCCCCCCAATTTTCCTACTAGGCCATTTTCGTCATGGAGGACCCTCTTTTTAGGGAGAGTGTGATGGACTCGTTCCTTTATGACCCAATTTTTTGACCTCACTACTATCGCCCCCCTTTCCATAAGAGAAGCCTAATATTAGGGAGCTTTGACAAAAGCTTAATTTCTCTTTGAAAGTTCATTTTGGAAACACCTCCTCTTCAGGGAAGAGAGGAGTATTTCCTATTTTCCATTCAGGTAAGGGCTAAGCCTGAGTCTCTCTTTTTGAGGAAAAAGAGGAGAATTTTTGTCACGGATGTGTTGAGCCGGACCTCAAATGCTCTTTTTCACCGAGGATTTCAAGAACATTTTGTCAATTTGTCAATCAATTATTTGTTGATTTCAGAATCTTTATTGCATAAATATTTACCTCAGTTTACGTTCAGCATTACTTCCGAAAAAGTGAAGCTTTTGCGAAAAGAGATTCAAAATTTAAATTCTTTCTATTGGCCAACCAAAAGGATGAAGGATAAATCCTCGATATGACCAACAAAGAAGATTTAATGTTAGTGTAAAGTCATAAATGATTGATATTGATCGCAATTATGACATATCTTTAAAGACTATTCTTGTAAAGATAAGGCAGTGAAAATACCCTGAGTGCTAGAAAAAGAAAGCATTCATCTAAGCTTTGTCTCCTCAAATCACCCAAGCTGCAATTAAATATCCGCAAAAGGGATCTCTCAATTGTCGTCAAGATGAAGGAAAATTAAGCGAGTGGACCCCCGGGGCTAAAGAAGATTTGAAACATCTCCAAGATGATGAAGTTTGTGACGGATCCTTCGAAGAAAAGTCCAAAGCACTGTCAAGATGAAGGCAAATGTGATGAACCTCACGACAATCCCTAAAAGATATTTAATTTTAGCTATCATCCCAAGATCTCCAACCCATGAGCCAATATCATCAAGATAACCCTGAGGCAAAGACGGATCGAAACATCTCCAAGTTGAAGGAGTTTGTGATGTACCCTTTCAAAGAGAGAGAGAGAGAGAAAAAGAAAGAAAGAAAGAAAAGTTGAGACATCTCCAAAATGAAGGAGAATGTAACCCAAAGCCCAAAAAGAGCCCAAAAGAGTGCAAAAAGATTATCATGAGAGAAGCTTCCAGGATATCAAACTGCCAAATCTATCAAGAATCTTCTTTAAATTTGTGAAATTCTATTATCAATATCCTTTCATCAATTGCTTTCATAATGTCAAATTCTCTTTCCTGTTCATATCAAGGAGATTGATAGCTTCCTTGAAGAAGGTCAATCGCAAGCAATTTGGATTCCAAATCTTGATTCTATGAAGTCAATCTCATTTGGAGGTAATGCTTCAGGTAGAAAAGAAGGAATATTTTTGCAACAATGTGCATCATTTTCAAATACTTGGAATCAACAACAGAATTCCCAACATTTTGACAATATTTTTTAGCTATCCTGACGTGAAGTGAGAGCTTGATGTTCGTTTGATACATCCTGACACCAATTTTAAATCCCTCTTAAGGACTTGATTCCTTCCCTTTTTTTATAATTTGAGAGCGTGAGCTCTCAGATTCGCACACTTCCCTGTGTCCCCACTGTCCCACCATAGACAGTCCCATTTCGGTTCGAGGTCGAACCACCAATCATTTTATCGCAAAAGGCAATTTCAAAAGCTATTTAGTCTCAGCAATGAGACGCCCAAAATCAACCCCTTTTCAAGCTTTAGGGACCCCATTTTCCTTCCTTTTGCAAAACCCCTGTCGGATTTATTGTGAAAAATCCGAAGGTTCCATCATAGTCTCTTCCTTCGAGGATTCCATTTCATTTTCCGCCCGATCAGGATAAGGGTATAAACCTGAGCCTCCTTGGATGAGGTATTTCATTTTCCGCCTGATCAGGATAAGGGTATAAACCTGAGTCTCTTTTGATGAGGTATTTTATTTTTCGTCTGATCAGGATAAGGGTACAAACCTGAGCCTCACTTCGATGAGGCATTTCATTTTCCGCCCAATTAGGTTAAGGGTACAAACCTGAGCCTCACTTCGATGAGGTATTTCATTTTCTGCCCGATCAAGATAAGGGTATAAACCTGAGCCTCACTTCGATGAGGTATTTCATTTTCAACCCAATCAGGTTAAGGGTACAAACCTGAGCCTCACTTCGATGAGGTATTTCATTTTCCGCCCAATCAGGTTAAGGGTGCAAACCTGAGCCTCACTCTGACAAGGTATTTCATTTCCCAGTCAGGTTAAGGGTCAAACCTGAGCTTCGTTCCATACGAGGTATTTTCTGTCCCATCCAGGTTAAGGGCAAAAACCTGAACTTCACCGCCATAGAGCGAATCAATTCCTCTTAGTTCTTCATTTCATATCTACCATCTTCACCGGGCTAATATCTCTATACCCAGTCAGATCCTTCTAACTTGGGCATTTTTTTTTTAGCCCAAATTTGGTGTGTGTTTTCTTTGCCACTAAGCTCGACTATAAGCCAACTTAGTAGCAAAGAGGGGCATATGTAAACACCCAAAATGTTCACTCACTGTTATCATCGCAAAAATTTTCCCCTCCCTTGCGAGAGAGAAACGAATTTGCGAGTCAAACTCGACCAAAGTTTTGAAATTGGTTTTGAAAATTACTCGCCTCCATTTTGAAAATTTGCGGGAAAATTCCGTGGAATGGGATCCGCCTGTCGGTACGAGGTTCAACCGTTCCTGGCACCTTTACCAGGGGTAATTGAACCAAGGACCAATTATGTGCTTTAACTTGACTCAAATATCTAAATTATGCTCTATTTTTCCTAGAATGCACAGAGAATCAGGCTTGTGCTATGGAATTTTGAAAATAATGCAAGTTTGAGAAAATATGATGTTTGCTATGGGAAATTGAAATATGCTTGAAAAAGTGATTGAAAAAGTGCTTGAAACTGGAATTCTTGGGAAAATCATTGCATTTTATTGGAAATCAGAAATTTGTATTGGAAAGTGATTTCTCAGGAAAACTTGAACTTTGGAAAATCGATTTTGAGATTTGAAATTTGTTTCTCTAAGAAAATGGATTTGAGAATTCTGAGAAAATCTAAGAAATTCATTGGAAAATGATTTTTGAAATGGAAAATGAATTCTCAGGAAAACTGGAAAATCTGAGAAAATCGATTTCTGAAAACTTGGGATTTTGAAATTTGAGAATTTTAAAACATTGGAAAATATTGATTTAAACTTGGGAAAAGCTTTGAAATCTCATTTGAAAATTTAGAATTCTCAGAAAATCAAATCCTGAGAAAGACTTGGAAATTCTTGGGAAAAATTGATTTTTTTGAAATTGAAATTGGAAAATGAATTTAAAAATAATGCAATTTGAATGATGTGAATGAATGAATATGAATTTGAAAGGGAATTTCATTGAGGAATTTGAAAATCCTTTTGAAGCTTTGAGAGATGCAGTGCATTTTTGAAGTTAGCCTAAGTGTGTAGGCTGAATGTGGCTAATATGAAGATCATAAATCTTGGTTTTCTTCGTATTCTAACTAAGGCCATAAATATGAATCCCACCGAGTTTATAAACTCCATAAGAGCTTGTGCACGTGCCATTCGTGTAAACCATAATGGATCTCGAAAATCTAATTTTTTTGTATTTTTAAATATGGAAATTCAAATAAAAACCCTAAATTTTGTGATTTTTGCCTAAAATGTTGATTCTAAAGGGGATTTAGGATATCACATTTCCATAAAAATTTCCCAAATTTTATGGGGTGACATAGGACAGTAATGCAAGGATTTTTGCCTTTTACACTTTCTGGTTTTGACCTATGGTCGGAGCTGTGTCACTCCGGCAAGTCGGATCGGAATCCGACAACTCTAGTAAATGAAGGAAACAGACAGGTTTCGGTAGAAAACATGGGAAAAATGGAAGACTGATGTGCAAAAGGCTAAAATTGTGGGAAAATGTCCCTGACAAACAGATAAAGATTTGATCTTTTTACACCATTGGGATTCGGGTTATGGTTTGGAAAAGGCTATACTGTTATCAGAGACCTAAATCTCTGAGATTTCTGGACATTGAAATCTGTTAGACAGAAAGGGAAAATCCGGAAAAAATAATGAAACATATTCTAAAATTCCCAAATTTTGGTAAATGACAGTAAATTATGTTAGGAACAACTTTCATGTTGAAAGTGTTTGCATACGGGTTACAGATTGGATGGACTTGGTGCATTAGGGTATATCTATACCCTGACAAAAGAAAATTGATATTTTCTCAAGGGTCTGAGAAATCCGATTTTTTACAAAGGTCAAAACTAATTGGAAAAATCGTAAAATTTCCATATCATTAGTAGATTCAATCATGAATCTACTGTGATTTTTGTAGGACAATTCAAATCTTTCATGAGGGTAAATTTTAAGGTTCTTGTCTGCTAAAACAAAAATTGGAATTTCTGAGAAGTCCAAAACCCAAATTAGGATTTGGCTTTGTTCATGGGGTTACAAAACTTGAATGAAGCCAATTTTTTTACAGGAAAGTAAGAACATATAAATCTAACAATATTAAAATTTCAAAAATTTATTGATGGAATGTTAAACAAGAAATGATGACTGGACTGAATGCTTAAGATTCAGACCTATAGACTCTAGTCAAAGCACTAGCAAAATATGCTATATGAATAAAACATTAATTCAAATAACAAAATGAACTTAAATGCAATGTAAAAAACTATATGGAAAAAAATAAAACGAAAATGTAGAGAGGCATAAAGTATTTCATTGATTTTGGCTATTGAGAGGAGGGACTTGATCCATTCGTCGGACATATCACTTCCTCTATGCAGCCCACAATCATGAGAAGCCCATGGAGTTCTAATAAAAAAAAAACCAATAGAGCATATGCAGGCTTACCTTAGATTGGTTTGAATCAGCTGGAGGTCTTGCTGCTATGGTGAAGGTGATGAAGGGTAAACCTTAGCCATATGATGTGGTGTAGAAGTGGTGGCTGGATCGGTTGAGGGGGAGGCAGCTGCTAAAGGAAGGTTGCCGCCATGCGTGGAGGTTGCTGCTGGTGGTTGGAACCAATGGAGGAAGCTGCTATGTTGTTGGTGAAGCTGTTGTGGGAGCCTTTGGAAGAGGTGGCACCGGCTGTAGCTGCTTCCAAAAGGAGGCTGCTGGAGGAGCTGAAGGAGAGGAGCTTCACTTGCTGCACCGGCTGGAGCTTGAAGACTGCTTTGATATGGAGGTAGTAGCTGCAGCAAGGAGATGTGGCAGTGATGGTTAGCTGTTGTCCAAGTGAAGGAGGCTGCTGGTGTTCCTTGGTGGCTGCCAAAATAATGGATGTTGTTGTGGCTGCAGCAGCCAAGGGGAGGGAAGGAGAGAGATAGGAAGAGATAGATGATCAGCCTTAGGTTTCTCCTTTTTTTCCAAAAAATCAAAACTTAGCCCCTCATGTGCCTCCACTTAGGTCTTAATAGCTTAATGAAAAAAAGAAGCTCCCAACAGCCTACGTGAATGGGAAAGGGAAGTGCGTGAATGGCTCTCTTGGGCAGCCATAGGTTTCCTCTTTTTTTTGTTTTTTAGACTTAGGGCTTAATAGCCATTTGCCCTAAGTTTTCTAGGTTTAATTTTTCTAGGAATGAGAGAGTGAAATCATCTTTTACGTGAATGGTTGGCAGCCATACGGCTGTGGAGGGAAATGG
The DNA here is from genome assembly GCF_984573655.1 of Nuphar pumila. NCBI lineage: Eukaryota > Viridiplantae > Streptophyta > Magnoliopsida > Nymphaeales > Nymphaeaceae > Nuphar > Nuphar pumila. The sequence goes on along the minus strand of NC_143252.1, from coordinate 70,065,587 downwards.
CAAGGGAGTAAGGAAGAAAGGGGAAAGAAGAGGAAGAAGAAAAAGAAGAAAAAGAAAGAAAAGGAAAAAAGAAAGGAAAGAAAGAAAATGAGGGAAAAAGGAAAAGGGAAAGAAAAAAATGAGAAAAAAATGGAAAGTGGGGCTGGAGGTTTGGGTGACCACCTTGTGGGTCCCACCTCTCTAAAATGAAATAAATAAATAAAAATCAATAAAAACAAAAACAAACAAATAAAAAGAATCTTTTTTTTTTGTTTTTTTTTAATAAAATAGAAATGTAAATGAATGGGCCATCTCAGAGTGGGTCCAAATTTCAATTTTGAAATTCATTTTGACGATTAGAGGGGTAAAATAGTCTTTTCAAAAAAAAAAATTCAGACGGAACGAGCTATTTTTGGCAGTTTTTGAAACGAGCTCGGATTTTGAAGTTCAGTACCTCGTTGCGAAGCAAATCCAATGTAGAATTTAAAAATGTAACTTTGAAAGAAATCCAGATTGTTTTTCTCGAGAAAATATTTCCAAACGAAACGAGCTATTTTTGGCAGTTTTTGAAACGAGCTCGGATTTTGAAGTTCAATAGCTCATTGCGAAGCAAATCCAGTGTAAAATTTGAAAATTTAATTTTAAAAGAAATCCAGATTATTTTTCTTGAGAAAATATTTCCAAATTTAGACTCCCGGGGTGAAAATGTCAATTTTGGAAACCCGAGGATTGAAATTGATTTCTGAAAACTTTTAAAACTCAATCTGGATTGAAATTTATAAAACTGGAGTTCTGGACTTCGAAAATGAAATGAAATGTGATGAAATGTTATGAAATGATATGAAATGATGAGAAATGACATGCGAAATGCAGACCCTGAATGGAGAATTTTAGATGTTAGACCCCGATTGGCAGCTGTACCAGTTTAAAAAGCATTAAAATTGATAAAATTTGCAAAATAGCTCAAGAAATGGTTTTCGGGGCTCTACTGGTTCAGAGTGACACAGAAAATTGGGGTTCGAGCTGGATTGAACTGATATGAGCTAGATTGAGCTGGGTTTTAGAGTTTCAGAACTTAAATGAACTCACCAGACACTGACTCAACTGACCTTTCCAACTGAATTTTCAAGAAAAACTGCCATTTTTAGAGAAATGGTATGGAATGATCATTGGAATGAAGTGAATTACGAACCTGAACTGGGTTTGAGCTGAAACAAAGGTCAATAATACTGAGATGAACTAAAATTGAGGCTCAAACACTAGCTCAACTGACTAAACTCGGCTCAATTTCAGCTAAAAGAGTTGAAATGGACTAAAATGGGCTCTTGGACACTTGGAAATGGTTTTGAACTGAAACTGGAGCACTTGAACTCCTGGTGAGCTCAAGTTAGACTTTGGGGAATATGACTGACTGTAAATGACTGACTCAGAGACAATTGGCTTGGATTTGAGTGAGAAATGAGCTCATTTATGAAGAAATGATCTCATTTTGGCAGGAATGGTCAGAAATAAAAATGGTCTGTTCATTGTGAGCTCAGATGAGCTTGAAATGACTAATATTCTAACTATTCTGAACTGACCAACAAGCTTGGTTGACTCTGACTGACTGGGGTCTGGGATGACCTAGGTGTAAAATGGTAATTTTCCTAGTGAAAATGGGTAAAATGGTGATTTTCTGAAACTGACTCGGGGTTTGACTCCTACACTGACCTAACAGGGTTGGCACTGCACAAGGAGGGTTATTTGAGAATGGATGAGGAAAATTTGGGGTGTTTACAGATGCCCCTCTTTGCTACTAAGCCGGCTTGAAGACGAGCTTAGTGGCAAAGAAAAACACACCAAATTTGGGCTATAAAAATGCCCCAGTTAGAAGGATCTGACTGGTTATAAAGAGATTAGCCCTGATGAAAATGGTAGATATGAAATGGAGAAAAAAGAAGAAAAAATTTACCTCAAAAGAAGTGAGATTCAGGTTTTGCCCTTAACCTGGATGGGACAAGAAATACCTCGTGTAGAAACGAAGCTCAGTTTTAACCCTTAACCTGACCGAGAATTGAAATACCTCATCAAAATGAGGCTCAGGTTTAACCCTTAACCTGATTGGGAAATGAAATACCTCATCAAAGGAGGCTCAGGTTTGTACCCTTATCCTGATTGGGCGGAAAATGAAATACCTCATCAAAGGAGGCTCAGGTTTGTACCCTTATCCTGATTGGGCGGAAAATGAAATGCCTCATCAAAGGAGGCTCAGGTTTCTACCCTTATCCTGATTGGGCGGAAAATGAAATACCTCATCAAAGGAGGCTCAGGTTTCTACCCTTATCCTGATTGGGCGGAAAATGAATGGAATCCTCGAAGGAAGAAACCATGATGGAACCTTTGAATTTCCGCACAATGAATCCGATAGGGGTTTTGCAAAAGGATGAAATTGGGGTCCCTAAAGCTTGAAAAGGGGTTTGATTTTGGGCGCCTCATTGCTGAGACTAAATAACTTTTGAAATTGGTTACCTTTTGCGAGAAAATGATTGGTGGCTTAACCTCAAGCCGAAATTGGACTGTCTATGGTGGGACAGTGGGGACACAGGGAAGTGTGCGAATCTGAGAGCCCATGCACTCAGATTATACCAACAGAAGGGAAGGAATCTTGAAAACTCCCGTTATCAAGTCCTTAAAAGGGATAACAACTGATGTCAGGATGCGCCAAAGAGAAACCTCAAACTCGCGCTTCACGTTAGGATGGCTAGAAAATATTGTCAAAATGTTGAAAATTGTTGTTGATTCAAAATAATTGAAAGTGATGCACATTGTTTTGAAAATATTCCCTCTTTTCTACCTTAAGTATTATCTCTGACTGGGCTTAACTCCGTAGAATCAAGATTCGAATTCAAATTGCTTGCGATTGGCTTTCTTTCAAGGAAGCTATCAATTTTCTTGATATGAGCAGAAAAAAGAGTATTCTTGATATTGTGAAAGCAATTGATGAAAGAATATTGATAATAGAATTTCACAAAATTTAAAGAGGATTCTTTGGCAGATTTGGCAGTCTGATATCCTGGAATTCTTTCTCATGATGATCTTTTTGCCCACTTTTTTTTTTCTCTTTTTTTGGCAAAATTGTAGCTCTCTTGGATTTTTTGGGGATTACATCATCCTTCATTTTGGAGATGTTCTGACTTTTCTCTCTTTTTTTTTTGGAATGGTACGTCACAAACTCCTTCATCTCAGAGATGTTCCGATCCTTCTTTTTCTCTCAGGGATTATATCGACGATTATCGGCTCATTGGTTGGAAATCTCTTGATGATAGCAGAAATTAAATATCCTTTAGGGTTTGTCGGGAGGCTCATCGCAGTCGCCTTCATCTTGACGGTGCTCTGAACTTTTCCTGGAAGGATCCATCACAAACTCCTTCATCTTGGAGATGATCCAAATCTTCTTTGGCCCCGGGGGTCTACTCGCCTAATTCGCCTTCATCTTGACGACAATTGAGAGATCCCTTTTGCAGATATTTAATTACAGCTTAGGTGATTGAGGAGATATAGGGATTTAATGGATTTTTCTGTATCACCCAAGATATTTTGACTGCTTTATGATCTTTAAAAATATGCCATTGACTGCGATCAATACCGATCACTTATGGCTTTACAACAACATTGAATTTCCTTTTGCTGGCCATATCGAGGATTCATTCTTCATTCTTTTGGTTGGCTAATAGAAAGAATTTGAATTTTGAATCCTTTTTCACAAAAGCTTTGACCTTTCGGAAATAATACTGAAGGTATTCTGAGGTAATGTTTTTGTGCAAATAAAAATTTTGAAATCAACAAATATTTAATGACAAATTGGCAAGATTTGCTTGAAATCCTTTGTGGAAGCTGAAATTCCACTAGAGGGGGGGTGAATAGTGAAATACGATGCAGATCGATAAGATAAAAAATAAGGCAATAAGGCACAACACAATAAACACAAGATTTATACTGGTTCGGCCGAGTTACTGACCTACATCCAGTCCCCAAGTAAAACACTTAAGCCTTCCACTATAACATCCGAGTCACCGGATAAATAGTACAACACCCTCTTCCTCAGAGGTCTACTTCTCTCAACAGAGAAGGGAAACACCCTCTTCCTCAGAGGTCTACTTCTCTCAACAGAGAAGGGAAAACACCCTCTTCCTCAGAGGTCTACTTCTCTCAACAGAGAAGGAAAAACACCCTCTTCCTCAGAGGTCTACTTCTCTCAACAGAGAAGGAAAAACACCCTCTTTCACAGAGGCCTACTTCTCTCAACAGAGAAAGGATACAGCAGAGATCAGAAAGTTACAACACTTTCCTATAGAACCTTCAGAATGATATGCAGAGTATGAATGCACGTATGAAGATTCTCAGAATGATCTTTTTCTTTTCTTACACACTCTTGTATTTTTCTGAGAGCTTTTGTTGACTTTTTCTCTTTCTTTTTCTCTTTCTTTTTCTAAGCTCTTTTCTCAGAGTGTCGAGCAGGAATTTTTTTCGTTGAAAGCTTGCTTGTCTTTTCACACTGTTGTGTTTGTATATATATAGTCTTTAGAAAACTAGTCGTTGTCTTTTTGAAATGATTGTCCTTTTGGAATATGAGAAGTCAGGTCATTTCAAAAACAACTTAGTGTGAAAAAGATAAGTGTACTATATTGCTTTTTCAAAAAGTCTTCTTTCCATACGAAGCATTTTTGGAGTACACTATTCGTTGGTGTATTTTAAATGAGTTATTCTTTGTATTAGGTCTTTTCTCATAATAAATGTTCTGTAGTATTTTTGAACGTTGAAGTGTAGTTTATCATGTAGTTTTGTCTTTACTCAATTTAATGGTTTGTAGTACATTGAACGTTGGAATATATTCTATCATGTAATTTTGTCTTTACTCAATTTAATGAATATTAGTATATTAATATTTTTCTTACAAGTCGTCACTTATAATAAATGTATGTAAGTGTGATAAATGTTTGTTGAGTACTTTATTTATAAATGGTCATTTCTTAAAAGCTTTTTGGAATAGCATTTAATGTTTACAGAAGGAATGATGACTTTAAGTAAGTCGACATTCTTGAGTATGGGTTTTATTTATAAATAAATAGTCATTTCTCAAATGCTTTTTGAGGTGGCATTTAATGCTTACAGAAAGAAATGGTCATTTCTTATTTTAATAAAATAATATTTATTTTCTCAAATCGTCAATTCTAAAATGAATGGTTGTGAAGTACACTAAATGCTTGAGTAATACTTATATTACAAATAGTCATTTCTCAAATGCTTTTTAAGGTGGCATTTAATGCTTACAGAAAGAAATGGTCATTTCTTATTTTAATAAAATAATATTTATTTTCTCAAATCATCAATTCTAAAATGAATGGTTGTGAAGTACACTAAATGCTTGAGTAATACTTATATTACAAATAGTCATTTCTCAAATAAATGCTTGTGTATTATCTTTTCATAATTTGTCTTTTCTTACATAAATGTTTATGTATTATAAACAAAAATTTCTTACGTAAAAATTTGTGTATTATGAACTAATGCATTTTGTCTTTTCTTACATAAATGCTTATGTATTATGAACCAATACATCTTTTCACATTTTGTCTTTTCTTACATAAATGCTTATGTATTATGAACCAATACATCTTTTCACATTTTGTCTTTTCTTACATAAATGCTTATGTATTATGAACCAAAATTTCTTACGTAAATGTTTGTGTATTATGAATTAATTCATTTTGTCTTTTTCTTTCATATTTGAAATCATTAGCTTTTATATCTTTTCAAGTTGTCTTTTTCATAAATGCATGTTAGAAGGTACAATTAATGCTTTTGAAATCATGAGATATTATATCTTGTCAAAATGTCTTTTTCATAAATGCTTGTAAGAAAGTACAATTAATGCTTTTGAAATCATGAGCTATTATATCTTGTCAAAATGTCTTTTTCATAAATGCTTGTAGGAAGTACAATGATTTGTTTCAAAAAGGTGTTTTTGAAATGCTACAATATACATAACGTATCCTTTTATGAAAGCTTAACTTTTTGTAAATAAATGGCTTGTATGATTTCAAAGCATATAGTCTAATATGAAATATGCATGCTTCTGAAGGTTCTGTTACATATGACTCTAAAGAAGAAAAAAGTCTTCATCTTGAGGAAGCCGATCTTCTTAGATAATCTTTATGAATGTATGGCCCATCAAGCTTTTTCTTCAAAGTAGTATGATTTCATCAAATAGTTGCACTTGATCAAGTTGTTTTCACTCTTCTTAAGTGAAATAACCTTGCATCAAATACTCGTTAAATACATAGCACATCATATCCAGTCATAATATAACATATTCAGTTTCACATATGAAAGCATATTATATTTATCATATCTCATGAAAGCATATCATGTATTTATCATGTATCATATATATGCATCATGAAAGCATATCATATTTATCATGTATCATCAAAATATAGTTTCTCAACAAAAGCGAGTATTTGAAGCACAACGCAACGCATCCATGACAGAAATTTTCTTCTCCTTTCCCCAAAGGAGAAGATTCAGAAATTGGAAATAGGAATTACTCCTCTCTTTCCTGAAGAGGAGGTGTTTGCAAAACGAACTTTCGAAGAGAAATTAAGCTTTCATCAAAACTTCCTAGCATTAGGCTTCTCTTATGGAAAGGGGGCCGATAATGGTGAGGTCGGTGAATTGGTCATGAAAGAACGAGTCCATCACACTCTCCCTAAAAAGAGGGTCCTTCATGATGAAATGGCCTAGTATGAAATTGTGATCACAAGGAAAACGAATTTCCGTCGAAGCTCTCCCTAAACTAAGGGTTCCTTGTATGAAATTGGAAATTTGTTTTGCAAACGGTTCACATAGACACGAGTCCCTTCAAACTCTCCCTGAAAAGGGGCTAGGTGAACAAAGGGTAGCATGCGAAAAGAACGAGCTCCCTTGAACTCTCCCTATAAAAAGGGTCTCTCGCAAGAGAAAATGATTGAAATTGGTATTGAGTGACCAAAAGGTCGAAATTTGGAAAATTTGAAATTTTGAAATTTGAAATTGGAAATTTAGAATTTGGAATTTGGAAATTGAAAATTGATTGATCCGAAGGTCGAAATTGGAATTGATTGACCCAAAGTGGAGTTTGCACTTGGAAATCCGGATCCAAGTTGAGATTGGGATCTAGCTTTGGATTTGGATTTTGAAAGTCCAAATGGGACTTTTGAAGATGGATCTGGGTTTTGAAAACCTAGATTGAATTTAAAATTTAGGGAGAGTCAAGTCTTTGAGATTCAGAATCAATCTCGAACTCTGATTTTGTATTTTGAAGATAAGAAGATAAACTTGATTTTGAATTTGAAATCAGAAGATGAATCAGAAACTTCAAAGTCAAATTGAACCTTGAAGTTTGAATTTTGATTTGGACATTGAAGTTTTGAATATAACATGAATTTGAAATTTCAAAGTCAATTTGGACTTTGAAATCGAATTTTGAATCTTGGAAATGAGATAGAGTTTGAATTTGAAACAGAAACTTGAAAAAAGATATTAAGATCAATTAGGTTTTTGAAAAAGAATTTTGAAAATATGATGCAATTCTATTCTAAATGATGAATAAATTTAAAGAATTTTGAAATTGGATTTGGAAAGCATATTTCATTCTTTACATGAATTAGAAATAAGATTAAATATATAATACATTCTTAACTATGGTCATTGAATGTATTATATATTAATCATATTTAAATTCAAGTGAAGAATAACAGTTCTCAGTTCTTAGTGCTGTGTCCCATTCTTGACTATGATCTATAATAGAAATAAGATTAAATATATAATACATTCTTGACTATTATAGATCTTTAACGAAACAGTTCTCAGTGTTGTGTCCCACTGTTCTGTGGAACTTGCAGAATTGATCTTTCTATTTCCCCATAGGCACAGGGGGATCAGCCAACCTCGGTAACTTGACCATTTCCTTCGACAACATATACTCGAGCACATCTTCGAGTGATTGGTCGAGAGGAGTAAATTTTCGGTCATAACTCTATCCTTCATGTTTAACTTTTTCACGCAATTTCGGCCCTTGGTCTTGCTGAGAAGGCTTGTTGTATTGAGGAGCAGGCTTCATTTTCTGATCTCCATTATTGTTGGAATTGCCTGCGCCGTAACAGTAATCTTTCTTCTGCCCTTTGTACTGATTTCGGCTATTGTGGTTGTTGTTGTTGGCAGAGAAGGTGAAGTGAGCTTTCTTCTTCTGCTCACCTTGGGGATTACTCTTGGAAAAGGTGAAGCCTTCATAGACTCCATTCTCTACGCTCAGCTCGAGCCATTCTGCTCGCTCAGTTAATTCAATGAAGGTCCTGGATGGTGCAGTAGAGATTAATCCTCTTAATGGCTGAGAAAAGTTGTTGAGGATCAATGACAAAGCATGCCTTTCAGATATGGGATCTCTCATTTTGTTACAGGCTGACCTCCATCTGTGAATGAAATCTCGTGCTTTTTTATTCTCATTCTGCCTCAGACTGCAGAGATGACTTAATGTCGGGAGTGCTTCTGTGTTGAACAAGAAGCGCTCAATAAATAAATTCACCACTTTATCGAACTCCTTGAGCTCGATGGGATTAATATGCTCGGCATACCATTTAGCTGCAACTCCTTCCAAGCTGCGAGGGAAACACAGGAATAGTGCTCTGTTATCTCTCTTGAATCTTGAGCACTCTGCAAAGAAAGTGGCGAGATGGGCTTTCGATTCGCCAGAACCATCGAACTCGATGAATTTTCGGGGAAGGTTTTCGAGATCGCCATCCCCTTCGAGGCCGTCATAGAAGTCCTCACTGGTGAAGACTTTCTTGCCCTTGTCGCGGGCTTGGAGATCCTTAACAACTCGGGCCATTTCCCTGAATTGTGATTGCAGGGGTTCTTCTATGACCTGATTCTTTGATTTGCGGCTCTTCCTTTGTTCTCGCCCACGTTTTTGAAATGCTGGAGGCACCTCATATTCTTCCTCAGTGTCTTCCGTTGATTCTGATTCATCTGAGATTTCTTCTGGCTGAATCTGTTTCTTGGGCGCCTTCTTATTCTTGTGCCCGTGGAACTTTTCTCTGAATTGATTTTTTTCTGCACTAGTCCCAGCTTGTTCACTCATCATTTTATTCATCATCTTTCTGAACATGGCATACATTTGCAGATCTATGCCATCATCCTCTTGTTGTTGATCTTGATTCACGGGATGATCCATTTCTTCTTCTGAGGCTGAGGAGTGCTGTGATGATGTGGTTCTTCTTCCAGATCTCGTTCGAACCATCAAATACTGCGGATGCTCTGATGTAGCTGTGGATGCTCTCTGCAGGGCAAAGACCTGATTAGATTATGAAGGAATTGGCTTTTGGAAGAAATATTTATTGAAAATATGGTAGACAATTTGAAGAAGATATCCCATTACTAGGGACTGAGTCGTCGCTAGAATCACGACAATTGTGTTGTCAATTCTTTTAGCACGAGAAACAAACAAAGAAAATATGCCTTGTTACCTAGGCGAGGTCGTCAAACCACAATAGAAAAAGAGAGAATTTTATTAAAATGAGAAAACATGATTTTATTGATCTTGACAAAGAGGTGGAGGACAAACAATTTGCCGCCATTCACGATAATCAGCAGACACTCTAGGACCAGGAAAAATTTTAAGAGAGACAAAGGAATCCCAGCCGTAGCAGGCAGAATGATATGCCCCGGACCATTGTGCAGAAGTGAGATCAAACTCTGCCATAACTCCTGATAACAATCGGGCTTCGACGTACTGCTGTCTCTGGGAGAACTGTCGAACACATCTCTCTGGTTGGTAGTAAGTGCAGAAGAATGGTCCCAGCAACTTGAACCGCTTGCCATAAGCGTATGTGTATCTGGGAGAAGATAATTGCCGATCAAAATAGTCCCAGACTACATCATCTTCTTGAATGTTGTTGATCATAGATCGGTACTGTGCCACTGAAAGAAGTTCTTGACCATTATATCTGAAAGAGCTTGCTCGGGCTGGAACATGCTGAAAGAACCAGGATTGAAGTGCGTAGATGCATCCTTCAACTAAAATAGATTCTCCAAGTGAAAATCGAGTCAGACCACGATATAGGAAAGCGAGCGCTGCCATGGCTATGGAGAGGCGATTGGTTTGCCGACTTTCCCATCTTCTCATAAGCTGGATTATTCTGATGTCCATGTAGTTTTGTCCGTCTCGGAAGAGGGATAATCCTACAGTGCACAACACCATTGCATTCTGAATCCTTTCTTTAGCTGTCCTGGATAGCGAACTGACTTCAACGAAGGTCCCGTACTGGCGATACAACTCAAGCAGGTCAACATATTCATTTCCCTCCAACTGGATCAGGGGCCAGGATCGGCGGCCTGTCATACGAGCTAATGAATCTCGGGGGTCCAAACCCTTGACATTGATCAGGAATTGATGTTCTAATGGATCACTTGGCTAACCAGCTGGTTCTGGTAATCCCATGATTTCTGAAAGTGCATCCATTAAAACGGTCATTTCTCCCCACAGGAACCAGAAGGTACATGTCCGAGGATTCCATCGTTCTGCCATTGCGTGGATCAGGTTGCCGTTGATGGTCTGCTTTCCAACTGCTGACGCTAATTCTAATCTGCACTCGCTCAAATGGTCCGGGAACATTCGGGAAAAGCTTTTGAGCCAGGAATAGTACCACCGGGGAATGAAAGTTCCAGTGCTAAGGGCTCGATGTTCAGGACGACCTTGTCGCACCTCGTAGGAGATGTGACCTTCAGGAAAGATAGGATCGACTTGACTGGATGCCATCGAACTGAAAATAGAAAAAGACTCGGAATGAGACTTAGGAAAATGTATGAAATTTTGAAAATTTTTGCAGGCAGGATATAAAATGTAGCTAGAAATTTGAGATCCAGTGGAAAGGTAGAATGGAAAAACCACCTGGAGTTTTGAAAGAAATAGGATGTTTTGAGAAAATCATCCAGGGTTTGAGAAAGATATCTCATGGAAAATAAGAATATTTTGAAAAAGGCCTAATAAATTGGAAAACATTGGGAAATATAAAGAATTAAGGAAATAACACACATACAATCACATCCTGCACAGACATTTATGCACATTCAACACTCCCTAAAAGGCTGACTCTAAATGCATCAATTTGAAAACAGCTGTAGGACTCTAATCCTAACTCTAAGTTCAGATCATCTTTGTCCAATCCAGTTATGCCGATATACCCGAATCAAAATCCAAGGTACGTAGCATATAATTTCAACTCCGGTTCTAAGGTAAGGTTTTCCAACATCCTTGAGCGCCTACCGATATACTTCGGACTGTGGCCCGCGGTACGTGGTAGGGGGTGTTAACCCAAATAGGTGGCCCAGTTGTGAGGCTGTAAACACCCCAAATTTTCACCCTCATCCAGTGTTTGTCCATTTCATAAGTCATTACAGATCATTGCATGTATTCTGCATAGCATTGCATGTCATTGCATAGCATTGCAGGTCATTGCATCTCATTTTCGAGATCCAGCGCTCCTATTTCAAAACATTCAATCCAGATTTGAATTTTAAAGCTTTTATTTCAAAATCAATTTCAAAACCTGGGTCTTTATTCAATACTCTGTCATTTTCCAACCCCAGGACTTTATATTTCGAAATATTTTCTCAAGGAAACAATCTGGATTCATTTCAAATTCAAATTTTAATCGATTTCAATTCACAGATGAGACCCATTGAGGTGGTGTCGCTTCTGAATTCCTCTATTCATCAAATTTCTCAAAATTTTGAAAGTTTCAGTCCGATCAGGACTCTGTCTCAGAGACCTGATCCGGTCAGGAGTCTGTTTTGAAGTCTGTTTTACTTCCATTTTTAATCTTTTTTGTTTGTTTTCGAAATTTAGGTCATTTTACAGAGTCCAGTTAGTTCAGGATTCTATTTTAGAGTTCGGTCGAGTTAGGAATCTAACCCTGAATGTGTTTTCTGACTTATTTCATCATTTCTTGATAAAATCTTTTGAAAATTCTTTCATTTGGCTTTTAAAATCTAAAATCTCAAAGTCCTAAGAGTTCAGGACTCTAACTCGGAGTTCCAGTTCGCATAAGACCCTATTTTCAAAAATCTTGAATTTCAAATGTCAATTTTAACCCTTTTTCAAAGCCATTTTCAGTGTTTATTTCAAAAACTCGAGGTGGGCCCACTCAGTTGGCACCATATCCAGAGGAATTCTAATTCAGTTAGGATCCTATATCATTTCAAAAATTTCAATTTCAAAGTTTGCTTTTGAAAAGCTTTTGAAAACTCCTTCAATTTCAAGTTTTAAAATTGCTTTTTGAAAAACTCAAGTAGGGCCCACTCGGGGTGGCGCCATATTCGAGTAAGTCAGGGCTAGACTAGGGTTAGTTGATGTCTTGGTTAGTGTTAGAGGTTTAGAAGAGTCAAAACCCTTTTGAAAAACTCATTTTTGAAAGTTAGTTTTTAAAACTAGTGTTTTTAAAGGTTTTTAAAAGTGTTTTAAAAACCCAATGTGAGAGAATGCCAAGTGGCACCACATTTGGGGGATTTTTAGGATTAGCTAGGGGTTAATTAGGAACTATTTAGGATAATTTAGACTAGGGGTAGTTAGGTAACTCCACCCCAAAATCGCCCCCCCTTGTTAGAGTCCAAAAAATTCAAAATTCTCAATTTTTAAACCTAAAAAAATTCTATAAATAGTCTCCATAGGGGGGTCGATTTTTCCAATTGGCTTTCCTTTGGATTCTTGGAGCTTCTCTCTCCTCTCCAGCCCTTCCTCCATTGCAGCAACCTCAAGGTAACTATTTTCTCTAATTTTTAGTTTTTATTTAATGTTTTTCATTGTTTTAAACATGATTTAGTCATTGGTACCATCATCTTCATGGATTAAACCATGGATTCAACCTCAAGAACCATCAAGAATCAGCAAGAACAATCCAAGAAGGTGATCCAACCCTGTTTTGTGTGATTTACAGAGATTTTAATACATTAGAATTGATTTTAATATGATTCTTTGCATTAATAACCAATAAAATATATGATTTGCCCTTTTTAATGGGTTAAATCTATGTTTTAAAGGTGATATCAAATTCCAGCCATTGATTCCCTGTTTTTATTTTATTTTCATGGTTTATTCATGTTTGTTTTACGTTCTATAGCATAGAAATAAGTTTTATTTATTGTTTTATGGTTTATTTTATTTATTTACATTAGTTAATGCATGGTTTTTCAAGTTTCTTAAATTTCTGTGTGTTCTAGGTTTAGAACAGTAAAGATGATGTTATTTCGGATGGAAGCACTCATTGTTTATTTCTTATTTTTTTATATGTCATGCATGAGTTATTGAGTTACTGTAGAAAAATCAGAGGTTTTCGATCTCGGGAACCCTGTCAAAAAAATCAGACATCAAATCGGGTTTTTAAAGCTTTAAAATCGTGATTAAAATCAAGAAGGTAACTTGCTATGATGATATTTCTCTCATTTTATATCCGATTTTAGATCTGTAAAATGCTATGGATTCACATTGAATAGATCTGTCTGATGTGAAATTTTCGTATTTTTTGATCACTGTTTAGTATTTTTCCCATTTTAGAGAATCTGTTTTTAAATTTAAAGCTCGTTAGGGTTTACCAAAACCCTAATCAGACTTGTGTTAGTCATAAATCCCAAACCACAGATCCGATTTTAGATCTGTAAAAAGTGAGTATTGTTATTTTTATTTCTGCTGTTCACAACTAAAATTTCAGAAATTTTTGTTTAGGATTTATATTTATTCCTGTATTTTCAATCTGGAATAGCTGTTTTAATCCCTGTTAAGAGTGATATATTTTAGCTCAGATTGCCGGAAGGGTTTCTCCCTAACCGGAGATGATTTTTACGATCTGTAAATTGGGAAATCTCTGTTTTTCTTTATAGTTAGTCGCTGTAAAATTTCATAAATTTCCATGGAGATTTGACCCCTGGTTAAGGCCTTGGACTGAAACTGGTTGGTGAATTAGGTCAAAAATAGCATATTTTTAGGGTTTAATGCAATTTTCAGATTAATTTAATGTCAAAAAATTATTTTTATAATTCCAATTCGACATTAAGGTTATAAAAAGTGCAGGTACCAATTTTTATGGATTTTGGAATCCATTTGATGGCTGAATCAAGCAAATTGTAAAACCGGGTTCCTGAAAGATCCAAAAACACTGCTAAAATCACAGTTTTTGTGATATTCTTGAATTCTCGTGCATAAGAATATATTTTTAGGGTTTAATCATATTCATAATCATATTAGGATGCTTTAGGTTTAATTTGATGCTCATTTGATTTCATTTAGTGCATAAAACCTAAGTTTTTACCAAAAATCTATTTCTAAAAACCTTGATTTCAAGGCCATAGTCTTGCTATCGGGGGCAATTTGGTCATTTGACCTAAATTTTGAAATCCCTAGCCCTATCTTCATATTTTTAATCATGTCATAGCATATTTGGTTTGAGTTTATTTCATTCAAATTTCAAAATTTGCATTTTATCAAAATATCTTTCTAAAAACCCTAATTTCAAGGCCATGGTCTTGTTATTAGGGGTATTTTGGTCATTTTGACCCCAATTTCGAAATTCCATATCTTCTCTTTCATATTTATTCCATTTTATTTCATACTTTATCATTTTTATTTAAGGGAATCAAGGAAGAGGTTTATATCTAGCAAAATCCAACAATTTCCTGATATTATTTGATAAATCTAGAAAAGCCAACATATATTCATTAACCAAGTTTTCTAGTTTTGCAGGTACATTGAAGACTTTATTTTCCATGTATTTAAATTTCAATAGTGATGTAATTTGTAATTAAACTTTGGAATAAGAATTTACATTTCCTGCTTAGCTTAGGTTGCATTGCATATAGTTTATTTTTATAATTTTAATGTGTGATGGATGATGATTCATGCATATTTTTACAAATTCACCATGGTCTACACGAATGGCACATGCACTAGCTTCTATGAAGTTTATAAACTTGGTGGAATTTGTATTTATGGCCATAGTCAGAATACGAATGATACTCAGATTTATAATCTTCACATTAGCCACATTCAGCCTACACTCTTAGGCTAACTTCAAAATGCACTGCATTTCTCAAAAATACAAAAAGTATTTCTCAAATCCTCAAAATCATATTCATTCATTTCATGCATTTGACAATTCCAATTCGAATTCTAAGTCAAGGAAATTGAATTCCTCAAAATCTCCTAAGTCTTATAGCAAAATCGATTTTTCCAAAAGCATTGAATTTCAAAGAATATTTCAAGTATTTCCCAAGTTCCAAATTCAAATTTTCTAAGTTAGAATTTCAATTTCAAAGTTTGAATTCAGAGAAACCAAGTCTGAGAATTGATTTTCACTAAATGTTAAGGATTTCTCAAAATCGATTTTTACTTCTCTCAGAAGTACATTTCAAATCCCATTTCACGATTTTTCATGTGATATCATTTCCAAGATTTACATTTTCTAAATATTTCAATCATTCAAAGCAAACATCTTGTTTTCAAATGTGCATTTTTCTAAAAATTCATAGCACATGCCTGATTCTATGTGCATTTAGAAATTAGAATATGATTTAGACAAGTTGAATAGAGTAGAGCATAAGATTGATCCTTGGTTCAATTACCCCTGTTAAAGGCGGCAGGAACGGTTCAACCTCGTACCGACAGGCGAGTCCCATTCTTCGGAATTTTCCCGCATTTTAAAAACGGAGGCGAGTTATTTTCAAAAATCTTTTTCAAAGGTCAGTTTGATTTGCAAAAAGTTAAAAATTTTGCGATGATAACAGGTTTGGCGACCGTGATGGGACCTGTCTTTGCCTGATCAATTTAATGCTCTACTTAGTTCAATTTGTCAAAATCGATTTCCATGGAATGTCAGCTTTACTTTATGATATCATGTGAACCTAGGAGCCTAGACTTGAACCCAGCTGACATGGAATGCATATAGACTAGGTATGGTTTGGTAGGACCATATTGAGGAGAATTATTCATGCCCACATAGACTTAGGTCTAATACAACACTCCTCAATTTAGGAATTGTATGAAAACAATGTTTGCTTCTTCAAATATTTCAAAATTCTATCTCTTTAGGACTTAGAGCCTTCTGTTTGATTGCATGTGCTCATGTTTTTCAAAAACCACCCCCACCTATATTGTCCCGGTCTTCACGTTGCTGGGCTCTCTTCCAGAACCATAGTTCGGGACAGAGCCTCACAACTGGGCCACCTATTTGGGTGAAAGCCCCCCTGCCACGTACCAAGGGCCATAGTCCAACGTATATCGGCAGGCGCTCAAGGATGTTGGAAAACTTGAACCTAGAACCGGAGAAATTGATTTTATGCCACGTACATCGAGCCTTGGCTTGAGTATATAGGCATAACTGGATTGGATACAGATGATCTGAGCCTTAGAGTTAGGATTAACGTCCTACAGCCATTTCAAAATTTGTGCATCTAGAGTCAGCTTTTAGAGAATGCTGTTTGTGCATACTTTTTTGTGCAGAATGTGATTGAATATGTTATAGTCATCTCCTTTTATTTTCCATATTTTCCCCAATTTTCTAAAAATACTGGACGATTTTCTCAAAATTCCCCAATCTATGTCCATGTACTGTCCATGTTTTAAGCCTTGGATGATTTTTAAATACTCCATTTTATGAAATATTAAAACCCTGGACGATTTTCATGAAATTCCTCTATTTCCTTCAAAACTCCAGGTGATTTCCCATCTTTCCTGTCTTCTGGCTCTCGAATTTCCTGCTTTATTTTTATCTTGCCTACATTTTCCTCAAAATTCCTGTATTTTCCAAGTCTTATTCCAAATTTTCCATGTTTTCCAGTCTATTCTGATGGCATCCAGTCAGCTTGATTCAGTCTTCCCTGAGGGTCACATCTCCTACGAGGTGCGACAACGTCTTCCCGAACATCGAGTCCTCAGCACCGGATCCTTCTTTCCCCGGTGGTATTATTCATGGTTCAAAAACTTCTCTCGTATGTTTCCGGACCATCTGGACGAGTGTGGATTGGAACTGGCGTCCGCAGTGGGAAAGCAAACAGTCAACGACAACTTGATTCATGCACTAGCAGAGCGGTGGAATCCGAGCACTTCTACCTTCTGGTTCCCGTGGGGCGAGATGACAGTATTGATGGATGAATTTTCAGAGATTATGGGATTGCCCGAGCCAGCCGGTCAGCCTGAAGATCCATTGGAGAAACAGTTTCTGATTAATGTTAAGGGTCTGGACCCTAAAGATGCATTAGCTCGCATGACAAGACGCAAGTCTTGGCCATTGATTGAAGAAGATGGAAATGAATATGTAGATCTGCTCGAAATCTACAAACAACATGGGACATTTGCGGAAGTCAGTTCGTTGTCTAGGACAGCTCGAGAGAGAATTCAGCACGCGATGGTTCTTTGCACGGTGGGATTAGCTTTCTTTCCCGACGGACGGAATTACATGGATATCAGAATAGTTCAGCTTATGAGGAGATGGGGAAGTCGACAGACCAGCCGCCTCTCGATAGCCATGGCCGCACTCGCTTTTCTATACCGAGGGTTGACTCGTTTCGCACTCGGAGAATCGATTCTAGTCGAAGGGTGCACCTATGCCTTGCAATCTTGGTTCCTCCGGCATGTGCCAGTCCGAGCCAGTTCATTCAGATACAATGGAGAGAAGCTTCTTCCAGTTGCGCGATACCGGTTCTTGATCGACAACCTTCAAGAGGAAGAAGTCGTATGGGACTACTTTGATCGTCAGGAATCACCTCCCAGATACACTTATGCTTACGGCAAGCGATTCAGACTACTTGGCCCGTTCTTCTGCGCATACTATCATCCCGAGCGGTGTGTCAGGCAGTTCTCTCAAAGGCAGAAGCGCGTAGAGATTCGTCCACTAGCGGGGGTTCTGCCAGAATTCGATCTCGCATCAGATCAGTAGTCCGGAGCATACCATTCTACCAGACATGGCTGAGATTCCTTTGTCAGTCTTACTATTTTTCCTGGTCCTCGTGTGTCTTCTGATTTTGTAGAGTGGTGGAAAATTGTTCGTCCCCCTCCCCTCTGTCAAGTGTATTATTGATAAAATCATGTTTTTCCCCTCAATAAAATTCTTTTACATTTCACTTTGGTTTGACGACCTCGCCTAGGTAACAAGGCATATTTTCAGTTGTTTATCTTGCAAAGAATAGCAATGCAATTGTCGTAATCCCAGCGACAACTCAATCCCTAGTAATGGGATATTATTTCAATTGTCTACCAAAATTCTCAAAAAATATTTTCTTCCAAACCAAATTTCCTTCAGAAGCCTAACCATCAGTTCTGCCCTGCAGAGAGCATCAGCAACATCCAAGAGAACATTTGCAATACCCGATGGTCAATACAAGATCCAGAAAGAAAACCACATCAGTTGAAGGTGTCGCATATTCAGTAGCTTCAGAAGAAGAGATGGACTCACCTCGATCAATCCAGAGTCAGGGTCAGCAGGCGGATGATGGCATCGATCCCCAAATGTATATCATGTTCAAAAAGATGATGACCAAGATGCTGGCAGAGCAAGCTGAGGCCAGTACTGAGCAAATTCAAACTAAACAGAAAGATAAGGGTCAGGCCGTCAAGAATGTGAAGATCAGCAAAAAGCAGAGTCGTCACGAGGAAATATCTGATGAGTCAGAATCAACTGACGATGCTGACAAGGAATATGAAAATAAATATGAATTCAGAAGGTCGACTCAGGGTCAGGGGTCAGCTTACAAATCCAAGAATCAGTCTGTTGACGACCCTACGCAGTCACAACTGAAAGATGTGATGAAAATGGTTAAGGATCTGCAGGCCCGCGACAAGGGCAAGAAAATCTTCACCAGCGAAGACTTCTATGATGGATTGGATGGGGATGATGATCTCGATAACCTCCCCAAGAAATTCATTAAGTTTGATGGTTCGGGTGATCCAAAGGCACACCTCGCCCTTTTCTTCGCAGAGTGTTCCAAGTTCAGGAGGAATAACAGGGCCTTATTTCTTTGTTTCCCTCGCAGTTTGGAGGGTATTGCAGCAAAATGGTATTCAGAGCATATTAATCCCATAGAGCTGAAAGAGTTTGATAAAGTGGTCAATTTGTTTATTGAGCGCTTCTTATTCAACGCTGAGGCACTCCCGACCCTCAGCCACCTCTGTGGCCTGAAACAGAGAGAAAATGAAAAGGCCCGAGATTTTATCCACCGCTGGAGGTCAGCTTGTAATAAAATGAGAGATCCCATATCAGAGGGGCATGCTTTGTCCTTAATTCTAAGCAATTTCTCGCAGCCTCTGAAAGGCCTCATCTCCACCGCACCATCCAGAACCTTTATTGAATTAACAGAGAGAGCCGAATGGCTCGAATTAAGTCTGGAGAATGGCTTCTATGAAGGTTTCACTTTCACCAAGAACAGCGGCCAGAACGAGTCAAAGAAGAAGACTCACTTTACTAATTCTGTCAATAATAATAAATGGAATCATCGCAAGGGGCAGAATAGAGACTTCTGTTATGGGGCAGGAGGTTCAAACAGGAATGATCAGAAAGGGAAGTCGATCCCGCAATTCAATAAGCCGCTTCAGCTGGAGCAGGGACCAAAACCCCGAGAAAAAGTGAAGTATGAAGGATGGAGCTATGACAGGAAATTCACTCCATTAGATCAATCACTCGAGACTGTGCTCGAGTACATGTTGACCAAGGAGATGGTCAAGTTGCCAAGGCTGGCCGATCCTCCCGTTCCTATGGGAAAATTCAAAGACCAATTCTGCAAGTTCCACAGAACAGTGGGGCACAATACTGAGAACTGCTTTGTTCTAAAGAATATTGTTCAGGACCTTATTGATAAAAATCTTCTGGTAGAAGGCGCGGAAGATGAAAATATAGATATTCTAAAAGAGCCATTTCCTCGTCATTCTACAGTAGTCATCACCGAACAGTCGTTTCAACCACAGGAGCATATCAGGCCATGCTCTGAAAATGACATGCAAGCTCAACATCAAGTCCTGGTATTGCAGCAGGCTCGGTCCAAGGCCCAGAAGATGGACCTTATTTCAGCTTTCGGCAAATTGAAAGTGTCTGACAAGTCCGCTGGGATATCTCCCGAGGTAGCCAGAAGTATGCCATGGCTCCCTAAGCATCTCATTAAGTCCACCACAAAGAAAAGCGAGACATCAACTCTAAAGCCTATTACAGCATTATCAAATGTCTCAATTTTGGACTTAACTCAAGCCTCCGCCAAGCATCAACAGGTGTTGAATGATCTGCTACAAAAAATCAAGGTGAAACCAAGCACAACTCTTGAAGACATGGCCCATATAGTCAATCAGGCCATGACAAATGCCCCAGTTACTTTCTCCGATGAGGATCTCCCTAAACCTCATGTATTTCACAACAATGCCTTGTATGTTGTGGTTCGAACCAGAGGGATGACAGTTCCTCATGTGCTGATCGATGGAGGCAGCAGCCTTAATATATGTCCGGAAATGACCGCCAAAGCTTTGGGCATAAAAGAAGAAGAATACATTCCAGATCCAATCACCATTTATGGGTTTGACAATCATGGCCAAACAGCGAAAGGAAAAATATTCCTAGAGATCTTCATTGACTACTCGGTTCATTCAATTCTCTTTCACGTGGTCAATGTGCCGCCCACTTACAATCTACTTCTCGGGAGACCGTGGATCCACAACACAAACGCAGTACCGTCTACTCTGCATCAATGCATCAAGTGGTCAAAAGGTGGTATGATCACGACACTCTTAGGCGAAGATCCGGAGCAGAGGCTAGCACAGCCCATGGTTCCCAGGCCCTCTTTCACTACTGATATCCCTAGCATTAGGGGTATTGAAGAGGTCAGCTTCGAAGAGGATTCAAAAATAATGCAGAGGACAGAGCAGCCCGAGCATACAGTGGCTGCGACCCGATTGGGAGGTCCACAGTTCTTTAAGATTGGAGAACGAATTGATTACAGCACTCTTAAGGGTCATCCCCTATTCTCCCAATTTATGAAGGCTAAAAAAGGATTTGATTTACTAGTAAAGCATGGCTATCAGCCTTTTCGAGGCCTAGGCAAAAATGAAGATGGTCGTCTTGAACCAGTGATTCCTCAGCACTACCCTAAAAGATCCGGATTAGGCTTTAATGGTCGAAGGTCTCAGAAAGGGACTGTTTTCGTTAAGGGAGCACATTAGAAGAATTCCTTTGTCTTTCTTTTTCTATTCTGTTATCGGGATGATATCCCATTTCATCTTCATCATTGTCATTTTGATTAATTCTATCTTTTAATAAGGTTGCCAATTTCCTTTGTCTATCTTGGTGCCATTTGTTTCTTTACTTCTCAATATTAAATCCTCACAAAATTGAAATCATTTTGCTCTTTCATCTTTCCAATTATTTTTAATAAAAGCAATTTATTTCATGATGAGCAATTTCCCTAAATCAATTTATCCTCCAATTTTTAGAATGTCTTCCCGATCTATCAAGAAGCTCGTCTTTAATCCAAAAGCCTGTTCGAAATCAGCAATAATTCATCAGGTCAGAATAAGAACAAAATGCAGTCAGACTGCAAAACAGTCAGAAGAATCCGCAGAGTTCGATTCAGCTCTTCAAGAACTGCCAGAATTTGCATCGGTTCAGAAGCAAGATGAGCCATCATCCTTAGTTCAAGATCCGACTGAGGATATCAATATCAGATCAGAAGACGATCCTAGAATTCTCAAGATTGGCAGTGGTTTGAGTCCAGGAGAGAAAGAAAGGCTCACTCATTTCCTCAAGCAGCATGAAGAAGTATTCGCACGGACTTATGAGGATATGCCAGGTTTAGATCCGAAATTGGTGGAACATCGCCTCGTTCTGAAGCCTGAGGCGAAACCAGTCAAGCAGAAGTTGAGAAAAATGGATCCTCGAATCGAGCAACAGGTCAAGGAAGGACTTGAGGATCTGCTTAAAGCAGGATTCATTCGAGCAATTGATTACCCGGATTGGTTGGCGAATATTGTAGCAGTTCCTAAGAAGAATGGGAAAGTGCGAATCTGTATCGACTTCCGTGATCTCAATAAAGCCACTCCAAAGGATGACTATCCGCTCCCAAACATTGATCTCCTAGTCGATAGCACAGCCGGGCATGCTATGTTTTCCTTTATGGACGGATACTCCGGATATAATCAAATCAAGTTGGCCGCTCGTGACCAATCCAAAACATCCTTTACCACGCCATGGGGCACTTTCTGTTATACAGTCATGCCTTTTGGGCTCAAGAATGCTGGAGCCACTTATCAGCGCGCTATGGCCGTTATATTCCATGATCAGATGTACAAAATCATGGATGCATATGTTGATGATATTCTAGTAAAATCCAAAGAAGAGGAAGATCACATCGAAGCTCTCAATCAAGTTTTCAAGCGGCTCATTCTTTACAAGCTAAGACTCAATCCACAAAAATGTGTTTTTGGAGTCGAATCGGGCAAGTTGCTAGGCTTCTTAGTCAGCAAGAAGGGGATAGAGATGGATCCTGCTAAGGCCAAGGCTATCATTGGCATGCTGCCTCCGACTAATCTTAAAGAATTGCGTAGCCTTCAAGGACGCATGCAATCAATTCGGCGATTCATTTCTAATTTGGCCATGAGATGTGAGCCTTTCAATCATTTGCTCAGAAAAGGAGTGAAGTTTGAATGGGGACCAGAGTGTCAGCAATCGTTCGAACGCATCAAGAAATATCTTCTCAATCCTCCTGTTTTAAAGCCGCCAGAATTAGGGAAACCTCTATTGCTATACATTTCAGTTAATCAAGTTGCTTGCGGCGGATTCTTGGCACAATACGAAGAAGGCAGCTTGATAGAACATGCCATTTACTATGTGAGCAAGACCTTTATTGATTATGAGAAGAAATACTCTCAGATAGAGAAGACATGCCTAGCTCTGGTATGGATGTGTCAGAAATTGAGGCATTATCTATTGGCGTCTGAAGTCAAGATTCTATCTAAATTAAATCCTCTCAAGTACGTTCTTGAACAACCATTTCTCAGCGGACGGATCGCCAAATGACAAGTCCTATTAATGCAATACGACTTCGAATATGTCTCTCAGCAATCTATCAAAGGCCAAGAAATTGCAGACCAATTAACAGATTTTCCTCTAGCAGAGGATGTTAAAGCTGAGGATGATTTCCCCGATGAGCGGATCTACAATATTCAACAATCCCCAATTTGGAATTTATTCTTCGACGGTTCCAAGAATATGGCAGGCATAGGAATCGGAATTCTGCTAATTACACCAGAGAAAGAGATGATTCCCTTTTCTCTTAAACTGGATTTTCAATGCACTCATAATATGGCCGAGTATGAAGCTTTGATACAAGGCCTGAAAATTCTACAGGACTTCAATGTCAAAATAGTGCATGCTTATGGCGATTCTTTGTTAATCGTCAATCAAGTTCTGGCCGAATGGCAAGTGAAAGATCAGAAACTACTTCCTTACCAGAAGATTGTCTCAGCTCTTGCCAACAAATTCGAAGAATTCCAACTTTTTCATATCAAAAGAGATTTCAACCAAGTTGCAGACAGTTTAGCCAATCTGGGATCCATCATGTCTTTCAGGAGTGGAGAATCTTGTCGCTCATTTGAAATTGGCAGACTTGATCAACCCGCTTTCGTTCCAGTAGAGCAGATAAACCAGGCTGAGTAGAAGAAGAAGCCTTGGTATCATGATATCAAAAATTTCATTAAAACTGGCGAATTTCCTCCAGAATTATCAAAGAGAGAGCAGCGAGCAATTCAACGCATGTCTGCTCAATATTTTATTCTTGCCGACGTCCTTTATTGTCGTGGATTCAATTCTGAATATTCCAGATGTTTGGACAAAGAAGAAGCCAAAGAAGTCGTGCAAGAAGCACATGAAGGCATTTGCGGTGGCCATGTTGGCTATCAGACTCTCGTCAAACAAATCATCCGAGCAGGATATTATTGGAGAACTATGCAACAAGATTGCTATCGTTTTGTAAAGAAGTGCGTTCAATGTCAGATGCATGCGCCTTTCATTCATGCGCCAGCGACATACTTGCAATCTGTCGTCTCGTCATGGCCATTTTCCATGTGGGCTTTCGATGTTGTAGGCCCCATCACTCCTTCAGCCTCCAATGGTCATAAATATTTTCTTGCCGCAACAGAATATTTTACTAAATGGGTAGAAGCAGTCACTCTACGCACAGTAGAAGGTCGGCATGTGGTTTCTTTCATCCATAAGAATATCCTTTGCCGCTTCGGTATACCGCATGATATTGTGTTGGATAATGGCAGTCATTTCAAGAATGAGAGAATGAGGACATTCTGCTCAAAATTCAGAATTCATCATCATTTTTCCGCTCCTTATTATCCTCAAGGGAATGGTCAGGCAGAGGCCACCAACAAGGTTCTGATTCGAATCCTGGAGCGAACTTTAGAAACGGGCCGTGACTGGCATGAAAAGATTCATGATGCATTATGGGAATACAGAACCACCATTCGAACTCCAACGAATGCTACTCCGTCAGAACTTGTCTACGAAACTGAAGTAGTGCTGCCTCTACATGTTCAGAAACCTGCTCTGAAATTTGCATCACTTCTAGAATTACCTCTTGATCAGTATCAGCAACAGCGACTAGTACAGCTTGATTTGCTTGATGAAAGAAGGCTCAGAGCAGCAGAGCATGCTCAATCCTATCGCCAGAGGATAGCCCGACAATATGCAAAAACTGTCATTGAGAGAAAATTTCGGGTCAATGATCTAGTGCTCAGATCAACAACTTATCTCAGGCATCGCCCGGGTGGCAAATGGTCGCCAAATTGGAAAGGTCCTTATGTTGTCAAAGAGGCACTACCTCGCAATTCATATCGACTCATCAATGCTGATGGAATAAAATTACCAGATCCCATCAATGCTCGACATTTGAAAAAATTCTATACTTGAACAATTCTCTATTCTTTGTAATCCTTCCAAATTTTCTTCAATAATGATCAAAATTCTTTTCCCAGTTACACTGGGGCATTTTAAAATTTTGTTTTTATCTACAAATATTCCGTATGCAGGCAGGATAAACAAATCTCCCATTTCACGCACTTGTGCACACCTGTGCACCCATTTACATTCATTTGCATTTGCATGCATTCATTCGCATTCGTCTGCATCAATTTGCATTAGCATCGATTACCCATTCAGGATAAGGGATAAATCCTGAGACCCCGATAGTTGTCCGAGTCGTCGTGAGGGTGAAGACTGAAAATTTTCCATCAAAATCAATTAGTAATTCTTCAGGATCCAGTGTTCGTGCTGGTAATTTTTCAAAAATCCAGTGTTCGGGCTGGTAAACTTTCAAAAACCCAGCGCTCGTACTGGTAACCATTTAAAATCCAACGCTCGTACTGGTAATCATTTAAAATCCAGCGCTCGTACTGGTAACCTTTTAAAATCCAGCGCTTGTACTGGAAATCTTTCAAAATCCAGCACTCGTACTGGTAATCTTCCAAAATCCAGTATCCAAACTGGTACATTTTTAAACCAGTATGCATACAGGTATCTTTTCAAAATCGAGCACTCGTGTCATGTCAGTCGACCTCTTGAGTTCAATCCTCGTGTTGATCACTCATCAAATTCCCAATTTCCAAATTCCCAATTTCCAAATTTCCAATTTCCAATTTCCAATTATCAATTTCCAAATTTCCAAATTTCTAATTTCCAATTTTTCAATTTCAAATATCAAATTTCAAAATTCCAATTTCCAAAATTTGACCCTTTTAAGCCACCCAATACCAATTTCAATCATTTTCTCTTGCGAGAGACCCTTTGTATAGGGAGAGTTCGAGGGAGCTCGCTCTTTTCGCATGCTATCCAATTCGTTCACTTAGCCCCTTTTCAGGGAGAGTTTGAAGGAACTCGTGTCTTTGTGAACCGTTTGCAAAACAAAATTCCAAATTTCACACAAGGAACCCTTTTTATAGGGAGAGACTCGACGGAGACTTGCTTTCCTTGTGGCCCCATAATTTCAGACTAGGCCATTTCATCATGAAGGACCCTCTTTTCAGGGAGAGTGTGATGAACTCGTTCCTTCATGACCAATTTACCAACCTCACCAATTCCGGCCCCCTTTCCATAAGAGAAGCCTAATGTTAGGAAGTTTTGACGAAAGCTTAATTTCTCTTCGAAAGTTCGTTTTGCAAACACCTCCTCTTCAGGGAAGAGAGGAGTAATTCCCAATTCCAATTTCTGAATCTTCTCCTTTGGGAAAAGGAGAAGAGAATTTTTGTCAGAAATGTGTTGCGTTGTGCTTCAAATGCTCGATTTCACAAAAGGATTTCAAGAAAGTTTTGCCAATTTGTCCTTAAATATTTGTTGATTTCAAAAATCTTTATTGCACAAAATTATTACTTCAGAATACCTCCATTATTACTTCCGAAAGGGTAATGCTTTCGCGAAAAAGGATTCAAAGTTCAAAATCTTTCTATTGGCCAACCAAAAGGATGAAGAATAAATCCTCGATATGGCCAGCAAAGAAAACTCAATGTTGTTGCAAAGCCATAAGTGATTGATATTAATCGCAGTCAATGGCACATTTTTAAAGACTTTTTGGAAAAATAAAGTAGTCGAAATATCCTGGGTGATACAGAAAAATCCACTCAATTTTCATATCTCCTCAATCACCTAAGCTGCAATTAAATATCTGCAAAAGGGATCTCTCAATTGTCGTCGAGATGAAGGCGAATTAAGCGAGTCGACCCCCGGGGCCAAAGAAGATTTGGATCATCTCCAAGATGACGGAGTTTGTGACGGATCCTTCCAGGGAAAGTTCAGATCACCGTCGAGATAAAGGCGAGTGTGATGAGCCTACCGACAAACCCTAAAAGATATTTAATTCCAGCTATCATCAAGAGATTTCTTACCAAAGAGCCAATAACTATCAAGATAATCCCTGAGAGAAAATAAGGATCGGAACATCTCTGAGATGGAGTTTGTGATGTACTCTTCCTAAAAAAAAAAAAGGAGAGAGACAAGTCAGGACATCTCTAAAATGAAGGATGATGTAATTCCCGAAAAATCCAAGAGAGCTCTAATATGCTAAAAAGAGAGTGCAGAAAGATCATCATGAGAAAAGAATCCCAGGATATCAGACTGCCGAATCTATCAAGAATCTTCTTTAATTTTGTGAAATTTTTTTATCAATATTCTTTCACTAATAGCTCTCGCAATATCAAGAATACTTTCTTTCCCGTCCATATCAAGGAAATTGATAGCTTCCTTGAAAGAAAGCCAATCGCAAGCAATTTGAATTTGAATCTTGATTCTACGGAGTTAAGCCCAGTCGGAGGTAATACTTCAGGTAGAAAAGAGGGAATACTTTCAAAACAATGCGCATCACTTTCAATTATTTTGAATCAACAATAATTTTCAACATTTTGACAATATTTTCTAGCTATCCTGGCGTGAAGCGAGAGCTTGAGGTTCATCTTTGGCGCATCCTGACATCAGTTGTTATCCCTTTTAGGACTTGATAACGGGAGTTTTCAAGATTCCTTCCCTTCTTTGGTATAATCTGAGCGCACGGGCTCTCAGATTCGCACACTTCCCTGTGTCCCCACTGTCCCACCATAGACAGTCAAATTTCGGCTTGAGGTTAAGCCACCAATTCCAGCAAAAGGCAATTTCAAAAGTTAATTAGTCTCAGCAATGAGGCGCCCAAAATCAATCCCTTTTCAAACTTTAGAGACCCCAATTTCGTTCCTTTTGCAAAACCCCTATCGGATTCATTGTGCGGAAATCTGAAGGTTCCATCACGGTCTCTTCTTTCGAGGATTCCGTTCATTTTCTGCCCGATCAGGTTAAGGGTATAAACCTGAGCCTCCTTTGATGAGGTATTTCATTTTCAACCCAATCAGGTTAAGGGTACAAACCTGAGCCTCCTTTGATGAGGTATTTCATTTTCAACCCGATCAGGTTAAGGGTACAAACCTGAGCCTCATTTGATGAGGTATTTTATTTTCAACCCGATCAGGTTAAGGGTACAAACCTGAGCCTCCTTTGATGAGGTATTTCATTTTCAACCCGATCAGGTTAAGGGTACAAACCTGAGCCTCCTTTGATGAGGTATTTCATTTTCATTTCCCGGTCAGGTTAAGGGTCAAACCTGAGCTTCGTTTCTACACGAGGTATTTTCTGTCCCATCCAGGTTAAGGGCAAAACCTGAATCTCACTTCTTTTTGAAATAAAATTTTCTCCTTATTCCCCATTTCATATCTATCATCATCACTTGAACTAATTCTTTCATACCCAGTCAGATTCATCTAACTGGGGCATTTTTATGATCCAAATTTGGTGTGTTTTCTTTGCCACTAAGCTCGGCTTTCAACCGGCTTAGCAGCAAAGAGGGGCATCTGTAAACACCCCAAATTTTCACCCTCATCCAGTGTTTGTCCATTTCCTAAGTCATTACAGATCATTGTATGTCATTGCATGTATTCTGCATAGCATTGCATGTCATTGCATAGCATTGCAGGTCATTGCATCTCATTTTCGAGATCCAGCACTCCTATTTCAAAACATTCAATCCAGATTTGAATTTTAAAGCTTTTATTTCAAAAACAATTTCAAAACCTGGGTCTTTATTCAATACTCTGTCATTTTCCAACCCCAGGACTTTATATTTCGAAATATTTTCTCAAGAAAACAATCTGGATTCATTTCAAATTCAAATTTTAATCGATTTCAATTCACAGATGAGACTCATTGAGGTGGTGTCGCTTCTGAATTCCTCTATTCATCAAATTTCTCAAAATTTTAAAAGTTTCAGTCCGATCAGGACTCTGTCTCAGAGACCTGATCCGGTCAGGAGTCTGTTTTGAAGTCTGTTTTACTTCCATTTTTAATCTTTTTTGTTTGTTTTTGAAATTTAGGTCATTTTACAGAGTCCAGTTAGTTCAGGATTCTATTTTAGAGTTCGGTCGAGTTAGGAATCTAACCCTGACTGTGTTTTCTGACTTATTTCATCATTTCGTGATAAAATCTTTTGAAAATTCTTTCATTTGGCTTTTAAAATCTAAAATCTCAGAGTCCTAAGAGTTCAGGACTCTAACTCGGAGTTCCAGTTCGCATAAGACCCTATTTTCAAAAATCTTGAATTTCAAATGTCAATTTTAACCCTTTTTCAAAGCCATTTTCAGTGTTTATTTCAAAAACTCGAGGTGGGCCCACTCAGTTGGCACCATATCCAGAGGAATTCTAATTCAATTAGGATCCTATATCATTTCAAAAATTTCAATTTCAAAGTTTGCTTTTGAAAAGCTTTTGAAAACTCCTTCAATTTCAAGTTTTAAAATTGCTTTTTGAAAAACTCAAGTAGGGCCCACTCGGGGTGGCGCCATATTCGAGTAAGTCAGGGCTAGACTA
This sequence comes from Nuphar pumila, assembly GCF_984573655.1. Lineage (NCBI taxonomy): Eukaryota > Viridiplantae > Streptophyta > Magnoliopsida > Nymphaeales > Nymphaeaceae > Nuphar > Nuphar pumila. The sequence continues at coordinate 70,036,131 of NC_143252.1, read as the reverse complement.
GGGTTAGTTGATGTCTTGGTTAGTGTTAGAGGTTTAGAAGAGTCAAAACCCTTTTGAAAAACTCATTTTTGAAAGTTAGTTTTTAAAACTAGTGTTTTTAAAGGTTTTTAAAAGTGTTTTAAAAACCCAATGTGAGAGAATGCCAAGTGGCACCACATTTGGGGGATTTTTAGGATTAGCTAGGGGTTAATTAGGAACTATTTAGGATAATTTAGACTAGGGGTAGTTAGGTAACTCCACCCCAAAATCGCCCTTGTTAGAGTCCAAAAAATTCAAAATTCCCAATTTTTAAACCTAAAAAAATTCTATAAATAGTCTCCATAGGGGGGTCGATTTTTCCAATTGGCTTTCCTTTGGATTCTTGGAGCTTCTCTCTCCTCTCCAGCCCTTCCTCCATTGCAGCAACCTCAAGGTAACTATTTTCTCTAATTTTTAGTTTTTATTTAATGTTTTTCATTGTTTTAAACATGATTTAGTCATTGGTACCATCATCTTCATGGATTAAACCATGGATTCAACCTCAAGAACCATCAAGAATCAGCAAGAACAATCCAAGAAGGTGATCCAACCCTGTTTTGGGTGATTTACAGAGATTTTAATCCATTAGAATTGATTTTAATATGATTCTTTGCATTAATAACCAATAAAATATATGATTTGCCCTTTTTAATGGGTTAAATCTATGTTTTAAAGGTGATATCAAATTCCAGCCATTGATTCCCTGTTTTTATTTTATTTTCATGGTTTATTAATGTTTGTTTTACATTCTATAGCATAGAAATAAGTTTTATTTATTGTTTTATGGTTTATTTTATTTATTTACATTAGTTAATGCATGGTTTTTCAAGTTTCTTAAATTTCTGTGTGTTCTAGGTTTAGAACAGTAAAGATGATGTTATTTCGGATGGAAGCACTCATTTTTTATTTCTTATTTTTTTATATGTGGTGCATGCATGAGTTATTGAGTTACTGTAGAAAAATCAGAGGTTTTGGATCTCGGGAACCCTGTCAAAAAAATCAGACATCAAATCCGGTTTTTAAAGCTTTAAAATCGTGGTTAAAATCAAGAAGGTAACTTGCTGTGATGATATTTCTCTCATTGTATATCCGATTTTAGATATGTAAAGTGCTATGGATTCACATTAAATAGATCTGTCTGATGTGAAATTTTCGTATTTTTTGATCACTGTTTAGTATTTTTCCCATTTTAGAGAATCTGTTTTTAAATTTAAAGCTCGTTAGGGTTTACCAAAACCCTAATCAGACTTGTGTTAGTCATAAATCCCAAACCACAGATCCGATTTTAGATCTGTAAAAAGTGAGTATTTTTATTTTTATTTCTACTGTTCACAACTAAAATTTTTAGAAATTTTTGTTTAGGATTTATATTTATTGCTGTATTTTCAATCTGGAATAGCTGTTTTAATCCCTGTTAAGAGTGATATATTTTAGCTCAGATTGCCGGAAGGGTTTCTCCCTAACCGGAGATGATTTTTATGATCTGTAAATTGGGAAATCTCTATTTTTATTTATAGTTAGTCGCTGTAAAATTTCATAAATTTCCATGGAGATTTGACCCCTGGTTAAGGCCTTGGACTGAAACTGGTTGGTGAATTAGGTCAAAAATAGCATATTTTTAGGGTTTAATGCAATTTTCAAATTAATTTAATGTCAAAAAATTATTTTTATAATTCCAATTCAACATTAAGGTTATAAAAAGTGCAGGTACCAATTTTTATGGATTTTGGAATCCATTTGATGGCTGAATCAAGCAAATTGTAAAACCGGGTTCCTGAAAGATCCAAAAACACTGCTAAAATCACAGTTTTTGTGATATTCTTGAATTTTCGTGCATAAGAATATATTTTTAGGGTTTAATCATGTTCATAATCATATTAGGATGCTTTAGGTTTAATTTGATAAGATATGGAATTTCAAAATTGTATTTTGGTCAGGAAATTGTTGGATTTTGCTAGATATATTCATTCATTTCATGCATTTGCCAATTCCAATTCGAATTCTAAGTCAAGGAAATTGAATTCCTCAAAATCTCCTAAGTCTTATAGCAAAATCGATTTTTCCAAAAGCATTGAATTTCAAAGAATATTTCAAGTATTTCCCAAGTTCTAAATTCAAATTTTCTAAGTTAGAATTTCAATTTCAAAGTTTGAATTCAGAGAAACCAAGTCTGAGAATCGATTTTCACTAAATGTTAAGGATTTCTCAAAATCAATTTTTACTTCTCTCAGAAGTACATTTCAAATCCCATTTCACGATTTTTCATGTGATATCATTTCCAAGATTTACATTTTCTAAATATTTCAATCATTCAAAGCAAACATCATGTTTTCAAATGTTTTTCATTGTTTTAAACATGATTTAGTCATTGGTACCATCATCTTCATGGATTAAACCATGGATTCAACCTCAAGAACCATCAAGAATCAGCAAGAACAATCCAAGAAGGTGATCCAACCCTGTTTTGGGTGATTTACAGAGATTTTAATACATTAGAATTGATTTTAATATGATTCTTTGCATTAATAACCAATAAAATATATGATTTGCCCTTTTTAATGGGTTAAATCTATGTTTTAAAGGTGATATCAAATTCCAGCCATTGATTCCCTGTTTTTATTTTATTTTCATGGTTTATTCATGTTTGTTTTACGTTCTATAGCATAGAAATAAGTTTTATTTATTGTTTTATGGTTTATTTTATTTATTTACATTAGTTAATGCATGGTTTTTCAAGTTTCTTAAATTTCTGTGTGTTCTAGGTTTAGAACAGTAAAGATGATGTTATTTCGGATGGAAGCACTCATTGTTTATTTCTTATTTTTTTATATGTGGTGCATGCATGAGTTATTGAGTTACTGTAGAAAAATCAGAGGTTTTCGATCTCGGGAACCTTGTCAAAAAAATCAGACATCAAATCGGGTTTTTAAAGCTTTAAAATCGTGATTAAAATCAAGAAGGTAACTTGCTGTGATGATTATTCTCTCATTTTATATCCGATTTTAGATCTGTAAAGTGCTATGGATTCACATTGAATAGATCTGTCTGATGTGAAATTTTCGTATTTTTTGATCACTGTTTAGTATTTTTCCCATTTTAGAGAATCTGTTTTTAAATTTAAAGCTCATTAGGGTTTACCAAAACCCTAATCAGACTTGTGTTAGTCATAAATCCCAAACCACAGATCCGATTTTAGATCTGTAAAAAGTGAGTATTGTTATTTTTATTTCTACTGTTCACAACTAAAATTTCAGAATTTTTTGTTTAGGATTTATATTTATTCCTGTATTTTCAATCTGGAATAGCTGTTTTAATCCCTGTTAAGAGTGATATATTTTAGCTCAGATTGCCGGAAGGGTTTCTCCCTAACCGGAGATGATTTTTACGATCTGTAAATTGGGAAATCTCTGTTTTTCTTTATAGTTAGTCGCTGTAAAATTTCATAAATTTCCATGGAGATTTGACCCCTGGTTAAGGCCTTGGACTGAAACTGGTTGGTGAATTAGGTCAAAAATAGCATATTTTTAGGGTTTAATGCAATTTTCAGATTAATTTAATGTCAAAAAATTATTTTTATAATTCCAATTCGACATTAAGGTTATAAAAAGTGCAGGTACCAATTTTTATGGATTTTGGAATCCATTTGATGGCTGAATCAAGCAAATTGTAAAACCGGGTTCCTGAAAGATCCAAAAACACTGCTAAAATCACAGTTTTTGTGATATTCTTGAATTTTCGTGCATAAGAATATATTTTTAGGGTTTAATCATGTTCATAATCATATTAGGATGCTTTAGGTTTAATTTGATGCTCATTTGATTTCATTTAGTGCATAAAACCTAAGTTTTTACCAAAAATCTATTTCTAAAAACCCTGATTTCAAGGCCATAGTCTTGCTATCGGGGGCAATTTGGTCATTTGACCTAAATTTTGAAATCCCTAGCCCTAATTTCATATTTTTAATCATGTCATAGCATATTTGGTTTGAGTTTATTTCATTCAAATTTCAAAATTTGCATTTTATCAAAATATCTTTCTAAAAACCCTAATTTCAAGGCCATGGTCTTGTTATTAGGGGTATTTTGGTCATTTTGACCCCAATTTCGAAATTCCATATCTTCTCTTTCATATTTATTCCATTTTATTTCATACTTTATCATTTTTATTTAAGGGAATCAAGGAAGAGGCTTATATCTAGCAAAATCCAACAATTTCCTGATATTATTGGATAAATCTAGAAAAGCCAACATATATTCATTAACCAAGTTTTCTAGTTTTGCAGGTACATTGAAGACTTTATTTTCCATGTATTTAAATTTCAATAGTGATGTAATTTGTAATTAAACTTTGGAATAAGAATTTACATTTCCTGCTTAGCTTAGGTTGCATTGCATATAGTTTATTTTTATAATTTTAATGTGTGATGGATGATGATTCATGCATATTTTTACAAATTCACCATGGTCTACACGAATGGCACATGCACTAGCTTCTATGAAGTTTATAAACTTGGTGGAATTTGTATTTATGGCCATAGTCAGAATACGAATGATACTCAGATTTATAATCTTCACATTAGCCACATTCAGCCTACACTCTTAGGCTAACTTCAAAATGCACTGCATTTCTCAAAAATACAAAAAGTATTTCTCAAATCCTCAAAATCATATTCATTCATTTCATGCATTTGCCAATTCCAATTCGAATTCTAAGTCAAGGAAATTGAATTCCTCAAAATCTCCTAAGTCTTATAGCAAAATCGATTTTTCCAAAAGCATTGAATTTCAAAGAATATTTCAAGTATTTCCCAAGTTCCAAATTCAAATTTTCTAAGTTAGAATTTCAATTTCAAAGTTTGAATTCAGAGAAACCAAGTCTGAGAATTGATTTTCACTAAATGTTAAGGATTTCTCAAAATCGATTTTTACTTCTCTCAGAAGTACATTTCAAATCCCATTTCACGATTTTTCATGTGATATCATTTCCAAGATTTACATTTTCTAAATATTTCAATCATTCAAAGCAAACATCTTGTTTTCAAATGTGCATTTTTCTAAAAATTCATAGCACATGCCTGATTCTATGTGCATTTAGAAATTAGAATATGATTTAGACAAGTTGAATAGAGTAGAGCATAAGATTGATCCTTGGTTCAATTACCCCTGTTAAAGGCGGCAGGAACGGTTCAACCTCGTACCGACAGGCGAGTCCCATTCTTCGGAATTTTCCCGCATTTTAAAAACGGAGGCGAGTTATTTTCAAAAATCTTTTTCAAAGGTCAGTTTGATTTGCAAAAAGTTAAAAATTTTGCGATGATAACAGGTTTGGCGACCGTGATGGGACCTGTCTTTGCCTGATCAATTTAATGCTCTACTTAGTTCAATTTGTCAAAATCGATTTCCATGGAATGTCAGCTTTACTTTATGATATCATGTGAACCTAGGAGCCTAGACTTGAACCCAGCTGACATGGAATGCATATAGACTAGGTATGGTTTGGTAGGACCATATTGAGGAGAATTATTCATGCCCACATAGACTTAGGTCTAATACAACACTCCTCAATTTAGGAATTGTATGAAAACAATGTTTGCTTCTTCAAATATTTCAAAATTCTATCTCTTTAGGACTTAGAGCCTTCTGTTTGATTGCATGTGCTCATGTTTTTCAAAAACCACCCCCACCTATATTGTCCCGGTCTTCACGTTGCTGGGCTCTCTTCCAGAACCATAGTTCGGGACAGAGCCTCACAACTGGGCCACCTATTTGGGTGAAAGCCCCCCTGCCACGTACCAAGGGCTATAGTCCAACGTATATCGGCAGGCGCTCAAGGATGTTGGAAAACTTGAACCTAGAACCGGAGAAATTGATTTTATGCCACGTACATCGAGCCTTGGCTTGAGTATATAGGCATAACTGGATTGGATACAGATGATCTGAGCCTTAGAGTTAGGATTAACGTCCTACAGCCATTTCAAAATTTGTGCATCTAGAGTCAGCTTTTAGAGAATGCTGTTTGTGCATACTTTTTTGTGCAGAATGTGATTGAATATGTTATAGTCATCTCCTTTTATTTTCCATATTTTCCCCAATTTTCTAAAAATACTGGACGATTTTCTCAAAATTCCCCAATCTATGTCCATGTACTGTCCATGTTTTAAGCCTTGGATGATTTTTAAATACTCCATTTTATGAAATATTAAAACCCTGGACGATTTTCATGAAATTCCTCTATTTCCTTCAAAACTCCAGGTGATTTCCCATCTTTCCTGTCTTCTGGCTCTCGAATTTCCTGCTTTATTTTTATCTTGCCTACATTTTCCTCAAAATTCCTGTATTTTCCAAGTCTTATTCCAAATTTTCCATGTTTTCCAGTCTATTCTGATGGCATCCAGTCAGCTTGATTCAGTCTTCCCTGAGGGTCACATCTCCTACGAGGTGCGACAACGTCTTCCCGAACATCGAGTCCTCAGCACCGGATCCTTCTTTCCCCGGTGGTATTATTCATGGTTCAAAAACTTCTCTCGTATGTTTCCGGACCATCTGGACGAGTGTGGATTGGAACTGGCGTCCGCAGTGGGAAAGCAAACAGTCAACGACAACTTGATTCATGCACTAGCAGAGCGGTGGAATCCGAGCACTTCTACCTTCTGGTTCCCGTGGGGCGAGATGACAGTATTGATGGATGAATTTTCAGAGATTATGGGATTGCCCGAGCCAGCCGGTCAGCCTGAAGATCCATTGGAGAAACAGTTTCTGATTAATGTTAAGGGTCTGGACCCTAAAGATGCATTAGCTCGCATGACAGGACGCAAGTCTTGGCCATTGATTGAAGAAGATGGAAATGAATATGTAGATCTGCTCGAAATCTACAAACAACATGGGACATTTGCGGAAGTCAGTTCGTTGTCTAGGACAGCTCGAGAGAGAATTCAGCACGCGATGGTTCTTTGCACGGTGGGATTAGCTTTCTTTCCCGACGGACGGAATTACATGGATATCAGAATAGTTCAGCTTATGAGGAGATGGGGAAGTCGACAGACCAGCCGCCTCTCGATAGCCATGGCCGCACTCGCTTTTCTATACCGAGGGTTGACTCGTTTCGCACTCGGAGAATCGATTCTAGTCGAAGGGTGCACCTATGCCTTGCAATCTTGGTTCCTCCGGCATGTGCCAGTCCGAGCCAGTTCATTCAGATACAATGGAGAGAAGCTTCTTCCAGTTGCGCGATACCGGTTCTTGATCGACAACCTTCAGGAGGAAGAAGTCGTATGGGACTACTTTGATCGTCAGGAATCACCTCCCAGATACACTTATGCTTACGGCAAGCGATTCAGACTACTTGGCCCGTTCTTCTGCGCATACTATCATCCCGAGCGGTGTGTCAGGCAGTTCTCTCAAAGGCAGAAGCGCGTAGAGATTCGTCCACTAGCGGGGGTTCTGCCAGAATTCGATCTCGCATCAGATCAGTAGTCCGGAGCATACCATTCTGCCAGACATGGCTGAGATTCCTTTGTCAGTCTTACTATTTTTCCTGGTCCTCGTGTGTCTTCTGATTTTGTAGAGTGGTGGAAAATTGTTCGTCCCCCTCCCCTCTGTCAAGTGTATTATTGATAAAATCATGTTTTTCCCCTCAATAAAATTCTTTTACATTTCACTTTGGTTTGACGACCTCGCCTAGGTAACAAGGCATATTTTCAGTTGTTTATCTTGCAAAGAATAGCAATGCAATTGTCGTAATCCCAGCGACAACTCAATCCCTAGTAATGGGATATTATTTCAATTGTCTACCAAAATTCTCAAAAAATATTTTCTTCCAAACCAAATTTCCTTCAGAAGCCTAACCATCAGTTCTGCCCTGCAGAGAGCATCAGCAACATCCAAGAGAACATTTGCAATACCCGATGGTCAATACAAGATCCAGAAAGAAAACCACATCAGTTGAAGGTGTCGCATATTCAGTAGCTTCAGAAGAAGAGATGGACTCACCTCGATCAATCCAGAGTCAGGGTCAGCAGGCGGATGATGGCATCGATCCCCAAATGTATATCATGTTCAAAAAGATGATGACCAAGATGCTGGCAGAGCAAGCTGAGGCCAGTACTGAGCAAATTCAAACTAAACAGAAAGATAAGGGTCAGGCCGTCAAGAATGTGAAGATCAGCAAAAAGCAGAGTCGTCACGAGGAAATATCTGATGAGTCAGAATCAACTGACGATGCTGACAAGGAATATGAAAATAAATATGAATTCAGAAGGTCGACTCAGGGTCAGGGGTCAGCTTACAAATCCAAGAATCAGTCTGTTGACGACCCTACGCAGTCACAACTGAAAGATGTGATGAAAATGGTTAAGGATCTGCAGGCCCGCGACAAGGGCAAGAAAATCTTCACCAGCGAAGACTTCTATGATGGATTGGATGGGGATGATGATCTCGATAACCTCCCCAAGAAATTCATTAAGTTTGATGGTTCGGGTGATCCAAAGGCACACCTCGCCCTTTTCTTCGCAGAGTGTTCCAAGTTCAGGAGGAATAACAGGGCCTTATTTCTTTGTTTCCCTCGCAGTTTGGAGGGTATTGCAGCAAAATGGTATTCAGAGCATATTAATCCCATAGAGCTGAAAGAGTTTGATAAAGTGGTCAATTTGTTTATTGAGCGCTTCTTATTCAACGCTGAGGCACTCCCGACCCTCAGCCACCTCTGTGGCCTGAAACAGAGAGAAAATGAAAAGGCCCGAGATTTTATCCACCGCTAGAGGTCAGCTTGTAATAAAATGAGAGATCCCATATCAGAGGGGCATGCTTTGTCCTTAATTCTAAGCAATTTCTCGCAGCCTCTGAAAGGCCTCATCTCCACCGCACCATCCAGAACCTTTATTGAATTAACAGAGAGAGCCGAATGGCTCGAATTAAGTCTGGAGAATGGCTTCTATGAAGGTTTCACTTTCACCAAGAACAGCGGCCAGAACGAGTCAAAGAAGAAGACTCACTTTACTAATTCTGTCAATAATAATAAATGGAATCATCGCAAGGGGCAGAATAGAGACTTCTGTTATGGGGCAGGAGGTTCAAACAGGAATGATCAGAAAGGGAAGTCGATCCCGCAATTCAATAAGCCGCTTCAGCTGGAGCAGGGACCAAAACCCCGAGAAAAAGTGAAGTATGAAGGATGGAGCTATGACAGGAAATTCACTCCATTAGATCAATCACTCGAGACTGTGCTCGAGTACATGTTGACCAAGGAGATGGTCAAGTTGCCAAGGCTGGCCGATCCTCCCGTTCCTATGGGAAAATTCAAAGACCAATTCTGCAAGTTCCACAGAACAGTGGGGCACAATACTGAGAACTGCTTTGTTCTAAAGAATATTGTTCAGGACCTTATTGATAAAAATCTTCTGGTAGAAGGCGCGGAAGATGAAAATATAGATATTCTAAAAGAGCCATTTCCTCGTCATTCTACAGTAGTCATCACCGAACAGTCGTTTCAACCACAGGAGCATATCAGGCCATGCTCTGAAAATGACATGCAAGCTCAGCATCAAGTCCTGGTATTGCAGCAGGCTCGGTCCAAGGCCCAGAAGATGGACCTTATTTCAGCTTTCGGCAAATTGAAAGTGTCTGACAAGTCCGCTGGGATATCTCCCGAGGTAGCCAGAAGTATGCCATGGCTCCCTAAGCATCTCATTAAGTCCACCACAAAGAAAAGCGAGACATCAACTCTAAAGCCTATTACAGCATTATCAAATGTCTCAATTTTGGACTTAACTCAAGCCTCCGCCAAGCATCAGCAGGTGTTGAATGATCTGCTACAAAAAATCAAGGTGAAACCAAGCACAACTCTTGAAGACATGGCCCATATAGTCAATCAGGCCATGACAAATGCCCCAGTTACTTTCTCCGATGAGGATCTCCCTAAACCTCATGTATTTCACAACAATGCCTTGTATGTTGTGGTTCGAACCAGAGGGATGACAGTTCCTCATGTGCTGATCGATGGAGGCAGCAGCCTCAATATATGTCCGGAAATGACCGCCAAAGCTTTGGGCATAAAAGAAGAAGAATACATTCCAGATCCAATCACCATTTATGGGTTTGACAATCATGGCCAAACAGCGAAAGGAAAAATATTCCTAGAGATCTTCATTGACTACTCGGTTCATTCAATTCTCTTTCACGTGGTCAATGTGCCGCCCACTTACAATCTACTTCTCGGGAGACCGTGGATCCACAACACAAACGCAGTACCGTCTACTCTGCATCAATGCATCAAGTGGTCAAAAGGTGGTATGATCACGACACTCTTAGGCGAAGATCCGGAGCAGAGGCTAGCACAGCCCATGGTTCCCAGGCCCTCTTTCACTACTGATATCCCTAGCATTAGGGGTATTGAAGAGGTCAGCTTCGAAGAGGATTCAAAAATAATGCAGACGACAGAGCAGCCCGAGCATACAGTGGCTGCGACCCGATTGGGAGGTCCACAGTTCTTTAAGATTGGAGAACGAATTGATTACAGCACTCTTAAGGGTCATCCCCTATTCTCCCAATTTATGAAGGCTAAAAAAGGATTTGATTTACTAGTAAAGCATGGCTATCAGCCTTTTCGAGGCCTAGGCAAAAATGAAGATGGTCATCTTGAACCAGTGATTCCTCAGCACTGCCCTAAAAGAGCCGGATTAGGCTTTAATGGTCGAAGGTCTCAGAAAGGGACTGTTTTCGTTAAGGGAGCACATTAGAAGAATTCCTTTGTCTTTCTTTTTCTATTCTGTTATCGGGATGATATCCCATTTCATCTTCATCATTGTCATTTTGATTAATTCTATCTTTTAATAAGGTTGCCAATTTCCTTTGTCTATCTTGGTGCCATTTGTTTCTTTACTTCTCAATATTAAATCCTCACAAAATTGAAATCATTTTGCTCTTTCATCTTTCCAATTATTTTTAATAAAAGCAATTTATTTCATGATGAGCAATTTCCCTAAATCAATTTATCCTCCAATTTTTAGAATGTCTTCCCGATCTATCAAGAAGCTCGTCTTTAATCCAAAAGCCTGTTCGAAATCAGCAATAATTCATCAGGTCAGAATAAGAACAAAATGCAGTCAGACTGCAAAACAGTTAGAAGAATCCGCAGAGTTCGATTCAGCTCTTCAAGAACTGCCAGAATTTGCATCGGTTCAGAAGCAAGATGAGCCATCATCCTTAGTTCAAGATCCGACTGAGGATATCAATATCAGATCAGAAGACGATCCTAGAATTCTCAAGATTGGCAGTGGTTTGAGTCCAGGAGAGAAAGAAAGGCTCACTCATTTCCTCAAGCAGCATGAAGAAGTATTCGCACGGACTTATGAGGATATGCCAGGTTTAGATCCGAAATTGGTGGAACATCGCCTCGTTCTGAAGCCTGAGGCGAAACCAGTCAAGCAGAAGTTGAGAAAAATGGATCCTCGAATCGAGCAACAGGTCAAGGAAGGACTTGAGGATCTGCTTAAAGCAGGATTCATTCGAGCAATTGATTACCCGGATTGGTTGGCGAATATCGTAGCAGTTCCTAAGAAGAATGGGAAAGTGCGAATCTGTATCGACTTCCGTGATCTCAATAAAGCCACTCCAAAGGATGACTATCCGCTCCCAAACATTGATCTCCTAGTCGATAGCACAGTCGGGCATGCTATGTTTTCCTTTATGGACGGATACTCCGGATATAATCAAATCAAGTTGGCCGCTCGTGACCAATCCAAAACATCCTTTACCACGCCATGGGGCACTTTCTGTTATACAGTCATGCCTTTTGGGCTCAAGAATGCTGGAGCCACTTATCAGCGCGCTATGGCCGTTATATTCCATGATCAGATGCACAAAATCATGGATGCATATGTTGATGATATTCTAGTAAAATCCAAAGAAGAGGAAGATCACATCGAAGCTCTCAATCAAGTTTTCAAGCGGCTCATTCTTTACAAGCTAAGACTCAATCCACAAAAATGTGTTTTTGGAGTCGAATCGGGCAAGTTGCTAGGCTTCTTAGTCAGCAAGAAGGGGATAGAGATGGATCCTGCTAAGGCCAAGGCTATCATTGGCATGCTGCCTCCGACTAATCTCAAAGAATTGCGTAGCCTTCAAGGACGCATGCAATCAATTCGGCGATTCATTTCTAATTTGGCCATGAGATGTGAGCCTTTCAATCATTTGCTCAGAAAAGGAGTGAAGTTTGAATGGGGACCAGAGTGTCAGCAATCGTTCGAACGCATCAAGAAATATCTTCTCAATCCTCCTGTTTTAAAGCCGCCAGAATTAGGGAAACCTCTATTGCTATACATTTCAGTTAATCAAGTTGCTTGCGGCGGATTCTTGGCACAATACGAAGAAGGCAGCTTGATAGAACATGCCATTTACTATGTGAGCAAGACCTTTATTGATTATGAGAAGAAATACTCTCAGATAGAGAAGACATGCCTAGCTCTGGTATGGATGTGTCAGAAATTGAGGCATTATCTATTGGCGTCTGAAGTCAAGATTCTATCTAAATTAAATCCTCTCAAGTACGTTCTTGAACAACCATTTCTCAGCGGACGGATCGCCAAATGACAAGTCCTATTAATGCAATACGACTTCGAATATGTCTCTCAGCAATCTATCAAAGGCCAAGAAATTGCAGACCAATTAACAGATTTTCCTCTAGCAGAGGATGTTAAAGCTGAGGATGATTTCCCCGATGAGCGGATCTACAATATTCAACAATCCCCAATTTGGAATTTATTCTTCGACGGTTCCAAGAATATGGAAGGCATAGGAATCGGAATTCTGCTAATTACACCAGAGAAAGAGATGATTCCCTTTTCTCTTAAACTGGATTTTCAATGCACTCATAATATGGCCGAGTATGAAGCTTTGATACAAGGCCTGAAAATTCTACAGGACTTCAATGTCAAAATAGTGCATGCTTATGGCGATTCTTTGTTAATCGTCAATCAAGTTCTGGCCGAATGGCAAGTGAAAGATCAGAAACTACTTCCTTACCAGAAGATTGTCTCAGCTCTTGCCAACAAATTCGAAGAATTCCAACTTTTTCATATCAAAAGAGATTTCAACCAAGTTGCAGACAGTTTAGCCAATCTGGGATCCATCATGTCTTTCAGGAGTGGAGAATCTTGTCGCTCATTTGAAATTGGCAGACTTGATCAACCCGCTTTCGTTCCAGTAGAGCAGATAAACCAGGCTGAGCAGAAGAAGAAGCCTTGGTATCATGATATCAAAAATTTCATTAAAACTGGCGAATTTCCTCCAGAATTATCAAAGAGAGAGCAGCGAGCAATTCAACGCATGTCTGCTCAATATTTTATTCTTGCCGACGTCCTTTATTGTCGTGGATTCAATTCTGAATATTCCAGATGTTTGGACGAAGAAGAAGCCAAAGAAGTCGTGCAAGAAGCACATGAAGGCATTTGCGGTGGCCATGTTGGCTATCAGACTCTCGTCAAACAAATCATCCGAGCAGGATATTATTGGAGAACTATGCAACAAGATTGCTATCGTTTTGTAAAGAAGTGCGTTCAATGTCAGATGCATGCGCCTTCCATTCATGCGCCAGCGACATACTTGCAATCTGTCGTCTCGCCATGGCCATTTTCCATGTGGGCTTTCGATGTTGTAGGCCCCATCACTCCTTCAGCCTCCAATGGTCATAAATATTTTCTTGCCGCAACAGAATATTTTACTAAATGGGTAGAAGCAGTCACTCTACGCACAGTAGAAGGTCGGCATGTGGTTTCTTTCATCCATAAGAATATCCTTTGCCGCTTCGGTATACCGCATGATATTGTGTTGGATAATGGCAGTCATTTCAAGAATGAGAGAATGAGGACATTCTGCTCAAAATTCAGAATTCATCATCATTTTTCCGCTCCTTATTATCCTCAAGGGAATGGTCAGGCAGAGGCCACCAACAAGGTTCTGATTCGAATCCTGGAGCGAACTTTAGAAATGGGTCGTGACTGGCATGAAAAGATTCATGATGCATTATGGGCATACAGAACCACCATTCGAACTCCAACGAATGCTACTCCGTCAGAACTTGTCTACGAAACTGAAGTAGTGCTCCTCTACATGTTCAGAAACCTGCTCTGAAATTTGCATCACTTCTAGAATTACCTCTTGATCAGTATCAGCAACAGCGACTAGTACAGCTTGATTTGCTTGATGAAAGAAGGCTCAGAGCAGCAGAGCATGCTCAATCCTATCGCCAGAGGATAGCCCGACAATATGCAAAATCTGTCATTGAGAGAAAATTTCGGGTCAATGATCTAGTGCTCAGATCAACAACTTATCTCAGGCATCGCCCGGGTGGCAAATGGTCGCCAAATTGGAAAGGTCCTTATGTTGTCAAAGAGGCACTACCTCGCAATTCATATCGACTCATCAATGCTGATGGAATAAAATTACCAGATCCCATCAATGCTCGACATTTGAAAAAATTCTATACTTGAACAATTCTCTATTCTTTGTAATCCTTCCAAATTTTCTTCAATAATGATCAAAATTCTTTTCCCAGTTACACTGGGGCATTTTAAAATTTTGTTTTTATCTACAAATATTCCGTATGCAGGCAGGATAAACAAATCTCCCATTTCACGCACTTGTGCACACCTGTGCACCCATTTACATTCATTTGCATTTGCATGCATTCATTCGCATTCGTCTGCATCAATTTGCATTAGCATCGATTACCCATTCAGGATAAGGGATAAATCCTGAGACCCCGATAGTTGTCCGAGTCGTCGTGAGGGTGAAGACTGAAAATTTTCCATCAAAATCAATTAGTAATTCTTCAGGATCCAGTGTTCGTGCTGGTAATTTTTCAAAAATCCAGTGTTCGGGCTGGTAAACTTTCAAAAACCCAGCGCTCGTACTGGTAACCATTTAAAATCCAGCGCTCGTACTGGTAATCATTTAAAATCCAGCGCTCGTACTGGTAACCTTTTAAAATCCAGCGCTTGTACTGGAAATCTTTCAAAATCCAGCACTCGTACTGGTAATCTTCCAAAATCCAGTATCCAAACTGGTACATTTTTAAACCAGTATGCATACAGGTATCTTTTCAAAATCGAGCACTCATGTCATGTCAGTCGACCTCTTGAGTTCAGTCCTCGTGTTGATCACTCATCAAATTCCCAATTTCCAAATTCCCAATTTCCAAATTTCCAATTTCCAATTTCCAATTTCCAATTATCAATTTCCAAATTTCCAAATTTCTAATTTCCAATTTTTCAATTTCAAATATCAAATTTCAAAATTCCAATTTCCAAAATTTGACCCTTTTAAGCCACCCAATACCAATTTCAATCATTTTCTCTTGCGAGAGACCCTTTGTATAGGGAGAGTTCGAGGGAGCTCGCTCTTTTCGCATGCTATCCAATTCGTTCACTTAGCCCCTTTTCAGGGAGAGTTTGAAGGAACTCGTGTCTTTGTGAACCGTTTGCAAAACAAAATTCCAAATTTCACACAAGGAACCCTTTTTATAGGGAGAGACTCGACGGAGACTTGCTTTCCTTGTGGCCCCATAATTTCAGACTAGGCCATTTCATCATGAAGGACCCTCTTTTCAGGGAGAGTGTGATGAACTCGTTCCTTCATGACCAATTTACCAACCTCACCAATTCTGGCCCCCTTTCCATAAGAGAAGCCTAATGTTAGGAAGTTTTGACGAAAGCTTAATTTCTCTTCGAAAGTTCGTTTTGCAAACACCTCCTCTTCAGGGAAGAGAGGAGTAATTCCCAATTCCAATTTCTGAATCTTCTCCTTTGGGGAAAGGAGAAGAGAATTTTTGTCAGAAATGTGTTGCGTTGTGCTTCAAATGCTCGATTTCACAAAAGGATTTCAAGAAAGTTTTGCCAATTTGTCCTTAAATATTTGTTGATTTCAAAAATCTTTATTGCACAAAATTATTACTTCAGAATACCTCCATTATTACTTCCGAAAGGGTAATGCTTTCGCGAAAAAGGATTCAAAGTTCAAAATCTTTCTATTGGCCAACCAAAAGGATGAAGAATAAATCCTCGATATGGCCAGCAAAGAAAACTCAATGTTGTTGCAAAGCCATAAGTGATTGATATTAATCGCAGTCAATGGCACATTTTTAAAGACCTTTCTGGAAAAATAAAGTAGTCGAAATATCCTGGGTGATACAGAAAAATCCACTCAATTTTCATATCTCCTCAATCACCTAAGCTGCAATTAAATATCTGCAAAAGGGATCTCTCAATTGTCGTCGAGATGAAGGCGAATTAAGCGAGTCGACCCCCGGGGCCAAAGAAGATTTGGATCATCTCCAAGATGACGAAGTTTGTGACGGATCCTTCCAGGGAAAGTTCAGATCACCGTCGAGATAAAGGCGAGTGTGATGAGCCTACCGACAAACCCTAAAAGATATTTAATTCCAGCTATCATCAAGAGATTTCTTACCAAAGAGCCAATAACTATCAAGATAATCCCTGAGAGAAAATAAGGATCGGAACATCTCTGAGATGGAGTTTGTGATGTACTCTTCCTAAAAAAAAAAAGGAGAGAGACAAGTCAGGACATCTCTAAAATGAAGGATGATGTAATTCCCGAAAAATCCAAGAGAGCTCTAATCTGCTAAAAAGAGAGTGCAGAAAGATCATCATGAGAAAAGAATCCCAGGATATCAGACTGCCGAATCTATCAAGAATCTTCTTTAATTTTGTGAAATTCTTTTATCAATATTCTTTCACTAATAGCTCTCGCAATATCAAGAATACTTTCTTTCCCGTCCATATCAAGGAAATTGATAGCTTCCTTGAAAGAAAGCCAATCGCAAGCAATTTGAATTTGAATCTTGATTCTACGGAGTTAAGCCCAGTCGGAGGTAATACTTCAGGTAGAAAAGAGGGAATACTTTCAAAACAATGCGCATCACTTTCAATTATTTTGAATCAACAATAATTTTCAACATTTTGACAATATTTTCTAGCTATCCTGGCGTGAAGCGAGAGCTTGAGGTTCATCTTTGGCGCATCCTGACATCAGTTGTTATCCCTTTTAGGACTTGATAACGGGAGTTTTCAAGATTCCTTCCCTTCTTTGGTATAATCTGAGCGCACGGGCTCTCAGATTCGCACACTTCCCTGTGTCCCCACTGTCCCACCATAGACAGTCAAATTTCGGCTTGAGGTTAAGCCACCAATTCCAGCAAAAGGCAATTTCAAAAGTTAATTAGTCTCAGCAATGAGGCGCCCAAAATCAATCCCTTTTCAAACTTTAGGGACCCCAATTTCGTTCCTTTTGCAAAACCCCTATCGGATTCATTGTGCGGAAATCCGAAGGTTCCATCACGGTCTCTTCTTTCGAGGATTCCGTTCATTTTCTGCCCGATCAGGTTAAGGGTATAAACCTGAGCCTCCTTTGATGAGGTATTTCATTTTCAACCCAATCAGGTTAAGGGTACAAACCTGAGCCTCCTTTGATGAGGTATTTCATTTTCAACCCGATCAGGTTAAGGGTACAAACCTGAGCCTCATTTGATGAGGTATTTTATTTTCAACCCGATCAGGTTAAGGGTACAAACCTGAGCCTCCTTTGATGAGGTATTTCATTTTCAACCCGATCAGGTTAAGGGTACAAACCTGAGCCTCCTTTGATGAGGTATTTCATTTTCATTTCCCGGTCAGGTTAAGGGTCAAACCTGAGCTTCGTTTCTACACGAGGTATTTTCTGTCCCATCCAGGTTAAGGGCAAAACCTGAATCTCACTTCTTTTTGAAATAAAATTTTCTCCTTATTCCCCATTTCATATCTATCATCATCACTTGAACTAATTCTTTCATACCCAGTCAGATTCATCTAACTGGGGCATTTTTATGATCCAAATTTGGTGTGTTTTCTTTGCCACTAAGCTCGGCTTTCAACCGGCTTAGCAGCAAAGAGGGGCATCTGTAAACACCCCAAATTTTCACCCTCATCCAGTGTTTGTCCATTTCATAAGTCATTACAGATCATTGTATGTCATTGCATGTATTCTGCATAGCATTGCATGTCATTGCATAGCATTGCAGGTCATTGCATCTCATTTTCGAGATCCAGCACTCCTATTTCAAAACATTCAATCCAGATTTGAATTTTAAAGCTTTTATTCCAAGTTCATTTGCTCCATGTGTTAGTTTATCTTTAAATTCAGAAGCGAAAATCAGGTTAAATTTTATATTTTATGATATTTTCGCCATTTTAGGGTTTTTATCATGTACATAAGCATGTATAATCATATTAGGGTTAATTTCAATCTTCTTTGCATTTCATATTTTTCAATTTTGCAAAATTTATTTCAGAAAACCCTGGTTTCAAGGCCATAGTCTTGTTATCGGGGGTATTTTGGTCATTTTGACCTAAATTTCGAAATTTCAATTTCTAATTCTCCAAAATTTCATGCATATCATCATATTTTATCATATTATGTTTGATTTATTTCATTTGATTTTCAAAATTCCAAAATTTATAAAAATTCCAAAATTTATAAAAATTCTTTCAGAAAACCCTGATTTCAAGGTCATCAGGGGTATTTTGGTCATTTTGACCCCAACTTCGTATTTTCAAGTTTATTTTCAAAATTTATTCATTATTTATCATGTTTATATCAAAGGGGGTATGAATTTGGGTTTATATCTGAATAATATCCGATAATTTCCCATATTTTCGGATAAGTTCAGAAAAAACTACATTTTTGTGCTAACCTTGTTTTCTAGTTTTGCAGGAACATTCAAGAATAAGATTTAGCTTTTATTTTTTTTATTTCAATTCAATGTAACCTCAAATGTAATAATTTGGAATAAGAGTTACTTTTCTACTTAGAATAGGGTTGCATTGCATATAGTTTAATTTATGCAAATTTCAATATGTGATGTATGATTCATGCACATTATTATTTGTTTTCAAAAAGGAGCTTTTTGAAACTATCGTATACTTTTATGAAATAGCTTTTATGAGTGAGTATGTAATATGCAATATGCATCCTTCTGAAGGTTCAGTTACAAATGACTCTAAAGAAGAAAAAATCTTCAACTTGAGGAAGTCGATCTCTTTTAGATGGTCTTTAGGAGTGCATGGCTCAACAAGCTTTTTCTTCAAGGAGTATGATTGCATCATAGTTGTACTTGAACAAGAGGTCTCCATCCTTTTTGAGTGAGATATCCTTGCATCAAATACTCGTTAGATATATGGCAAAACATATCCAATCATTATATAACATTTTTCAAGAAGACATATTATCATATCATAAAAAATCAAATAAGACAGTGTATCATATTATGTGACATCAAAACAGAGTTTCTCAACAGGCACTAGGGATTAAGGAGGAAGAGTACATTCCAGATCCTATCACTATATATGGATTTGACAATCATGGTCAAACGGCTAAAGGCAAGATATTTCTGGAAGTGTTTATCAATTACTCAGTGCATTCAGTGCTCTTTCATGTGGTCAATGTACCACCCACCTACAATCTACTGCTTGGAAGGACGTGGATTCACAATGCAAATGCGATACCTTCCACCCTCCATCAATGTGTAAAATGGTCCAAAGGTGGAATGATCACAACTATACTGGGAGAAGACCCAAAAGAAAGGCTCTCGCAGCCCATGATCCCTCGACCGACATTCACAGCAGACATCCCCAGCAACAGGGAAAGTGAAGAAATCAGTCTCGGAGAAAGTTTAGAAATACTCCAGACATCAGAGTCATCTCTGCATACTGTAGCCATGACTCGATGGAGAGGTCCTGAATTCTTTAAGATTGGAGGTCGGATCAACTACAACGGTCTCAAAGATCATCCCTTGTTTCCACAGTTCATGAAAGCAAGAAAGGGATTTGATTTACTTCTGAAGCATGGTTATCAACACTTCAAAGGACTGGGTAAAAACGAAGACGGTCGCATCGAACCAATGATTCAAAAGCACCGTCCCCACAGAGCAGGACTGGGGTTCTCTGGCAAAAGCCAACAAAAGAAGTCTGTTTTTGTTAAGGGGGCACATTGAGAACCATTTGTTATTTCCTTTCTATTCTTTTCAAAATAAATGTCTCATTCTATCAATGTCTTCGATCAATTCAAAGTCAATAAAATTTCAAGTTTCTTTGTCTATCTAGATGTCATCTATTTTCCTTCTCTATCTCCTCATTTTAAAGCTCTAATGTCATTTTATGCATGGTTCTTTTCAAATGTTGTTTGTCTTATGATGGGTGATTTTACCTGAATCAAGTTTCTCCTCCAAAATGTCAGAATGTCTTTCTGAACAATCAAGAAACTTGTTCTCAATCCAAAGGCTTTCAAGAAATCGACAGTAATTCACCAAGTCAAAGAGAGCATAGAAGATGGCAAGGTTGCAAAGCAGTCAGATGAGTATGCAGAATTTGATCAGTCTCTTCGAGAATTGCCAGAAATTTCCTCAGCTCAGAAGCAGGATGAACCATCAGTTATAGTCCAAGACCCGACTGAAGATGTCAATATCGGTTCAGAAGACAATCCCAAGATTCTAAAGATCGGTACCAGTCTAAGTTTGGAAGAGAAGGAAAGGCTCACTAATTTTCTCAAACAACATGAAGAAGTGTTCGCATGGACATATGAAGATATGCTAGGCATAGACCCCAAATTAGTCGAACACCACCTCGTTTTGAAGCCAGATGCTAAGCCAGTTAAGCAGAAATCGAGAAAAATGGATCCCAGAATAGAACAACAAGTCAAAGAAGGACTCGAAGATCTGCTCAAAGCAGGATTCATTCGAACTATTGACTACCCAGATTGGTTAGCCAATATTGTCGTTGTTCCAAAGAAAAGTGGCAAAGTGAGGATTTGCATAGACTTCAGAGACCTCAATAAAGCAACTCCGAAAGATGATTATCCACTTCCAAGCATTGATCTTCTAATCGACAACACGACAAGACATGCCACATTCTCTTTTAGGGATGGATTATTCGGCTATAATCAGATTAAGTTAGCCGCCTGCGATCAATTAAAAACTTCCTTCACTACGCCTTGGGGCACTTTCTGCTATACAGTGATCATGCAAAATTTTCCCTCTCATTCATCTTCTCCTTTCTCTTCGCCTTTCTATCCTCTATTCCCTTTTTGAAGGGGAATAAAAGACAAAAAGAAGAGAGAATGAGAAAAAGAGAGAAGAGAGAGGAACTCTTTTGCAAGGTCTCATCCGACCAAAATTTTGGAAATGTTTTAAAATCACTCACCTCCGTTTTGAAAATTTACGGGAAAACGGAGAGACAGGATTCACTCGTCAGTACGAGGTTCGACCGTTCCTGACGCCTTTACCAGGGGTAATCAAACCAAGGATCGAATTTATGCCTTTTGCTTTTGCTAACATATTATCTAAGAATTTATCCAAAGTCTAAATGCACAAAGAATCATGCTTGTGCGATGCAAGAATGTATGCTCTTTTGAAAAGAATGATTTGGAAATCTCGAAGTGTTTCTGAGATGAATTTGATAATAGAGTGAAGAAGTGGTTTCTAAATGGTTGAATATAACGTAGAACTTGAGATAGATCAAGAAAGATATTTTGAAGTTCTAAGTCTTTGAAAATAATCAGAGTTTGGGAGAATAAATCTTTGATTTTGAAAAGAATGATTTGAAGTTGAGATAAAAGGAAAAGAAAGGAAGTTTCAAAGTCAGAATTTGACTTTGAATTTGAATTTTGAATATGGATTTAGGAGAGAAAATGAATTTTGAAATGGAATTGAATTCCAATTTCGAAATTTGAAATCAGGATGGGACTTGAGAAATCCAAATTGAGTTTGAAAAATAGAATTGGATTTAAGAGATCTAGATGGGATATGAAAATGGAATTGGTTTTTGGAATTTGGGAATCTTAAATGGAATTGGATCCGAAATCTGAGATCTGAGAGGAAGTTGAATTATGGATTTAGAATCCTAAATGGGAATTGGATATGAAGTCTGAGATCCAAGATGGAATTGGATTCTGGATCCTAAAATGGAATTTGGATCTAAAGTTTGAGATCCAAGATGGAATTGGAGTCTGGATCCTAAATTGGAATTTGGATCTGAAGTCTGAGATGCAATAATGACGTTGAATTCTGGATCCTAAATGGGAAAAAAAAGATTCCGAAGAAGATACCATGTGCTATCAATGCAATAAGCCAGGTCACGTGAGATGTGACTGTCGTCTTTTAAAAAGAAGATCCAAAATCGAGGAACCAAAGAAAAGGTTCTTCAAGAAAAATGCTCTACATGCTCAATGGGATGATTCAAAACCATCCACCAGTGAAGAGTCAAGTGATGATGAAGCCGAAACTGCAAACATGTGCTTCATGGCAGAAGAAAGCTCTGTAAGTGAAACTTCTGACTTTTCTTTTAAAGAACTTCTAAATGCATTTCAAGAACTTTTTGAAGAATCTAGAAAAATGATTCTCAAAAATAAAGTTTTAAAATCCAAAAATTTAGAGCTTTCCCAGAAAAATGAAAAACTCAGTATTGAAAATTCTGAGTTGAAAAAGAAAAATTTTATGCTTACTTCTGAAATCAGCTCTACTAGTTCCAAGCCGAAAAATCTTTAAGTAGAAATTTCAGAATTAAAAAGTAAAACTGAAAACCTTATGAAAGCAGTTTTCAAGTTTACCAAAGGAAAAGAGAACCTGGACAAACTCCTATCATCTCAAAAATTCACTTTTTACAAGAATGGTATTGGTTACTCTCATCTCAATAGACCTTCTTGTATGAATCAAAAGACCACTTTTGTCAAAGGTTCTGCTAAACCTAAACAAGAGTATTACGATCTTAATACCATGTACTCCTCTAAGTCTATAAATAAACCCAAATCAAAATGGATATGGGTTCCAAAGTCTAACAAAAAGGGACCCGATCGAGTACCAAAAAGAATTTTGACTTGATTTATTACAGGCACTGAAAAAGAAGAACAAATGGATATTAGACAGTGGATGTTCAAAGCATATGACAGAACATCCAGATATTTTTGTTGTTCTTCATCATAAATGAGGAACTGTCACCTTTGGAGATAACAACAAAGGATTAATAATTGGGATTGACAATATTGGTAACATCGATAAACCCCTGTAAACACCCCAAATTTTCACTCACCTCCCTGACACTTCCACCAGTCATCATGATCTATCCTCTGAGATCATCAGAAGAGCAAAATGGTCATTTTCTGAGATGAGATCTTGCAAAAATTCATTCTCAATTCTCAAAATTTCTCTATTTAGACTCAGAAATATCTTCAAACTGCAAAATTTCAAAATCCTATTCTTGACAAGAAGCTAGAATTTCCAATTCCTGATTCAGAATGGCATTTCATGAAACATGTCTTTGCATATCATCGCATGAGTATTTCATATCATTTCACTGCACAGCATATCATTTTGAGATCCAGAACTTCTGATTTTCAAAATTATCAATCCAGATTCGAGTTTTAAATATTTCAAAATTGATTTCAAATCCCTGGGTTTTTCAAAATAGTTAGTTTCCCTCGTCTTAACCCCCAGGACTCTGAATTACAAAAGTTTTCTCAGAAAAATGATCTGGATAGTTTTGATATTGATTTTTTTCAAATTTCGTCAGTTGGAAAGAAGGGGACACAACTTCAAATTTAGACAATTTTATTTCAAACTTTTGCAAAAAGACTTTAAAGTTCTTTACAAAATCTCTGCATTTTTTTTAAAATATTTTTGCCCTGAAGGACCATCTTCCTTCTAAATTTTTGTAAAATTTACTTCATATTTACTAATTAGCCTACTATATAAAAATCCCAAAAAGAATTTATTTATTTTGATTTTGCTTTTTATTTCAAACAAATGACGTGGGACCCGCCTCGAAGTGGCGTCACACTCAAATTCTCAGGTATTTCTCTTATTTTCATGCAGGGCCCACCCGGAGGTGGCACCAATTTATAAAACCCTCTTTTTAATTTTCAGTTTTATTTATTTTATGAAATAAACTCCGCCTGTGTATAACTGTTTAGTTATACACTGCCGATCCCAAGCTCGGATAAAGGAGGAGGGTTGCGGTAGGCTTGTGATAGCCAGCATAAAAACTTAGTCATACCCTATGAAAATGAACCAATATGAGAATTTCGTTGGGGCGTTCCCTACTGAGCGACGCGCTGTACTCTCTAGGCCTGGAGGCAGTGATAAATGGGCAAGGGTTGCTAGGTCGTCGCCCAGAAGTGATGCGTCACACCGGCACCCAGGTGCGGTGTCAAATAGGCAAGGGTTCCCTCACTTTGTTGGACGAGTGGGGGTAAAGAAGTTAGTCCAAGACCATAAAATTAGGTTAGCCACTTGGAACATAGGGTCTTTAACTGGTAAGTTGGTAGAGTTAGTAGATGTTATGTGTAGGAGAAAGATTGATATTTTATGTCTACAAGAGACAAAATGGGTAGGTGAGAAAGCAAAAGTGATAGAACCTTGGGGATATAAGATTTGGTATACAGGAATAAATAAGAATAGGAATGGAGTAGGGATTGTTATGAGTCGTCAGTTTATAGATAATGTAGTTGAGGTCTGTAGGAAGGGTGATAGAATTTTACTTATTAAATTAGTATTAGGTACGGATATTATTAATATTATTAGTGTTTATGCACCTCAAGTAGGTTTAGATGATTCCATTAAGCATCAATTTTGGGAAGATTTAGATGGAGTAGTATAAGGGATATCTTATGGAGAAAAGATTTTCATCGGCGGTGACCTTAATGGACATGTAGGCATTAGTAGGGATGGATTTGAGAGTATCCATGGAGGCTATGGTATAGGAGAAAGAAATGAAAGTGGAGAAAGGATTTTAGATTTTTGTTTGTCCTATGATATGATCTTAGCAAACACTTGGTTTAGGAAGAGGGAGTCTCACCTAGTAACATTTAAAAGTGGGGTTAATATGAGTCAGATAGATTTTTTCCTACTTAGAAAGAGAGATAGGGGTTGTTGCATCGATTGTAAGGTTATACCGGGAGAAAGTGTAGCTACACAACATAGAGTCTTAATTTTAGATCTTAGAATTAGACAATGCCGCAAAAGGGATAGACATAGGATAGATCCTAGAATTAAGTGGTGGGCAATGAAAGGAGCTAAACAAAGAATGTTTGTAGAGCAGGTGGTTAAGGAAGCTGATTGGTGTCTCGAGGAGGATTCAGAATCAATGTGGAATAAGATAGCGGGTGGCATGAGAAAAGTGGCTAAGGAGGTATTGGGTGAGTCTAAAGGCGGTGCACCATTAGGTAAGGATACATCATGGTGGAACGAGGATGTCAAATTAGCTATTAAGGTTAAAAGAGAGTGTTATAGAAATCTAAGTAAGAGTCGTGATAATAAGAATTTGGAGAAGTATATGATAGCAAAGAAGGAAGCTAAAAAAGTAGTTCGAAACGCGAGGGCTAAGGTATATAAGGAGGTTTATGACAAGTTGGATACCAAAGAAGGCGAGAAGGATATTTATAGGCTTGCAAAGATGAGAGATAGGAAATCGAGGGATTTGGGTATGGTTAGATGTATCAAAGATGAAACGCAAAGGGTTTTAGTCAAAGATGAGGAGATTAAGGAGAGATGGAAAGATTATTTTGATAAGCTATTTAATGATAGTCATGCTCATGATCTTGAAGACTTCTCCATTCCATTTCATGAGATAAATCGTGACTTCATGCGCAAGATTCAAAAGAAAGAAATTGCAGAGGCTTTGAAGAAAATGAAATCAAGAAGGGCAGTTGGCCCAGATGGTATACCTATCGAGGCTTGGAAATGCTTGGGAGAGAAAGGTTTAGAATGGTTGACAAATCTTTTTAACTTGATTTGGCGAAAAAATAAGATGCCTAATGAGTGGAGGAAGAGTACTTTGGTGCCTTTATATAAGAATAAGGGTGATATACAAGATTGCACAAACTATCGTGGTATAAAACTCATGAGTCATACTATGAAACTTTGGGAGAGGGTGATTAAGTCTAGGTTGAGAAAGGTTGTCATGATATCGGAGAATCAATTTGATTTTATGCTTGGAAGATCAACTATAGAAGCTATATATCTTCTTAGACAACTTATTGAAAGATATAGAGAGAGGAACAAAGATTTGCATATGGTTTTTATTGATTTAGAGAAGTCATACGATAGAGTACCTAAGGACGTTCTCTGGTGAATAATGATGAAGAAAGGTGTTTCTCTCAAGTACATTAGTATAATTAAAGATATTTATGAAGGAGTAGTAACCAATGTCCGCACTTGTGGAGGGGTGACAACCAATTTTCCGATTACGGTTGGGTTACATCAAGGATCTGCTTTAAGCCCTTTCCTATTTGCGATAGTGATGGATGAGCTAATGAGATCAATTCAAGAAAATGTACCATGGTGTATGTTGTTTGCTGATGATATTGTTTTGATTGATGAGTCTAGAGCTGGGGTTGATGCTAAGTTAGAATTATGGAGACAGACATTGGAAGCTAGAGGTTTTAAGTTGAGTAAGAATAAGACTGAATATATGGAATGTCAGTTTAGTAAGCAACGAAGTAGTGATGGGATTGTAGTGAAGCTTGGTGAGCAAGAAATACCGGTGAATGATTATTTCAAATATTTGGGATTCATCATTCAAAAGTATGGAGAAATTGATGGAGATGTAAATCATAGGATAAAGGTTGGGTGGATGAAATGGAAATGTGCAACTGGAGTGTTGTGCGATCGTAGAATGCCATTGCGGTTGAAGGGAAAGTTTTATAGGATGACTGTTACACCCGCTTTACTATATGGTACAGAATGTTGGGCTGCCAAGAGACATCATATTCAAGAAATGAGTGTATCTGAGATGCAGATGCTTAGATGGATGTGTGGAAATACAATAAAAGATAAGATTCAGAACGAGGAGATACGTAAGAAGGTAGGTGTTGCACCCATTGAAAATAAGATGCGAGAGAATCGTTTACGGTGGTTTGGACATATTCGGCGAAGGCCTAATGATGCTCTAGTTAGAAGGTTGGAGAAATGGGAAAATATATTAGTTAAAAGAGGTCGGGGTAGGCCTAGGAAGACTTGGATGGAGATGATAGGAAAGGATATGAATGCTTTGAACCTCACCGATGACATGGCATTGGATAGAAATGATTGGAGGAAAAGGATTCATGTGGAAGACCCAAAATGAATTTCTTTTTTGGTTCATATCGCTGACCCCAATTGTTTTGGGATGAAGGCGTAGTTGTTGTTGTATTTTTTTTATGAAATAATCAGTGGGCCCATGCATAGGTGGTGCCTCACTAGAGCTCCCTGCAGAGAAAAGCAAATAAAATTTTATTTCAAAAAGTTTTTTTTATTCGGCTGAGGTGGCACCACCTTAAAAAAAAGAAGAAAAAAACCCATTTTACTCATTTTTTTATGTTTTTTACTTTTTCAGCCCCCAAAAGGGCGCCACCGTGAAGCCCTACCCTAAAAAATGATTCACTTTACCTAAACCTTAGGTAAAATGAACCAAAGTTTTCAAATAAATAGATAACCATCCCCTTTTAAAACGGTGATTTTTTAATTTTTTTTTGAACTTCGATTTTTTTTTTAAACCTTTTCAAAAATCGGTTTGGAAGAACCTTGAAAGTTCGGATCTTTCGAAAAAGGTGGGCGCCGATCATTAAAAGGGGGATCGCCTCTCCCATTGAAGGGGAGGGACTCTCTTCTCACAGTTTCTGACCCCATTCTCCTCCAACAGAAAGAGAGAGGAACTCCAGCGATTTTGCAAAGGGGAATCCCTGACTCCATCTAATCCGATCCCCCACCGGCTTCTCTCTCTCTTCTCCCCTTCTCTATCTTCTTCTTCTTCCCTCTCTTCTTTCCCCTGATTTTCCCCCTCCTTGATTGGCTGAAGACAACTACTGCAACGGTAGCATTCCAGAAAGAACACTTCCCTCCTCTCAGCTTCTGTCGAGCCAAGGTAAGGATCATTATTCTTCCTCTAATTCATATTTCCTTTCTTCCTTTTCCTTGAATTGTCGATCCCCTATCCATTAACGCACCATATGCAATATCAGTCTGTATATAGCAACATTGATTAGCATCTTGCAACAACGATTTGACCCTTTTGCTGGGTTACATCTTTCTCATAATCACTTTACATATTTTTTTTCTGCATTCTATGTGTTTTCATTCCATCATATATTAGTTGTAGATGAATTTCCATATTTCGTTCTGCATCATCTTAGGCATATTCATCTACGTCATTCAGTGTAATTTCATCCTACATTTTAGTTTCGGATACTCTGCACCTGTGCATTGTTCACATTCATTACCTTAACATGTGTATTTCTGATTCATCACGCTATTCATATGCTTTTGGTCCATCAATACATTCATGCATTTTTTTTTCATTATAGCATTCATTTTTTTTTCTGCTCTGAACCATCATTCAACACCGTAGATTCACCCATGACAGTATATTTTTATTGAGTGTGAAAAGAGATGCTTTGTAACCCCATTTTCTTCATTATATATGCATCACACAGTCTCTGCAAGGGTGGAGATATCATGGTTTTCTGGGGTTCAGTTGAATCCCCTCACCTTCAACATATTCATTAACTCCGGAGACCTGCGCATATCATTTTAGTTCATCTTCAATATCATGTGTTGCATTTTTTTTTACTGCATGTATCTCCCGCTTTTAAATTTATGGTAGTTCAACTTTTTCATGTTTCCTTATCAACATTCCTTATTAACATTCTGCGAATTCTATTTATTGTGTTTATTCTTTCGTGGTGTCTGATGTCATTTTGTTGTTTAACATATCTGTGGGATCTCTTAATTTGCTGTGTCCTCTTCTGATTTGATAATATATCAGTAGCCATGTCATAGTGTATTTAACATCACCAGTAACATTCTGTGTCTTTTGTTGCAATTTTTTGTGTAATATCTCTCATCACTAATTTGCTTCATGAAATAATGCTTGCCTCATTAACCTGAGTAATCCTAACCCTCATAACCTTACGTTTCACTGTATTTTACCCAATATTTCAGCATTTCACACCTTATGTCCCCAATCAATAGGAATACTTATCTGGATAAACTTTCTTTGAGTAATAAGAAAGAAGGTTAACCTTCTCAACTTTCAGCAGTAGATCTATTTGTGAGTGCCATGGATCCCTTGAAGGAGTCATTTCTTATCACAAGCAAGTGCAGTTCTGCCTATTCTTACTGTGAGCCATTCTACAGGCAAAATCCACTATTAGGTTTCTAATGATGGTGTTGCAATACTATGCTTAAAACATTAGTAGAGATGTCACAGTTTGCAATTAAACTAGAGGGACATTTGTCCAAGAAATCGACCATCTCAAAAGGGTGACATTTTCTATTTATTTATGAACCTCAGCATGACAATGATCATTTGATTGACCACTTCAAAGCAGTGATTACTAACAGGAACATCACTTTCATCAATATATATATTGCATGTTTCATTTGCTCCTCCCTTTTGTATATTTCATGCATTAAGCTTCTTTTGGAGTCGGGTTGTTCAATAAAGCTATCACCCATAGTCTTTGTTTCGAATAACTATGAAGTTTCAAGGTGCCAACACCTGATTGATATTCACTCCATGCGTATTCAGATACTTTTGCATGAGTTAATATTAGCTAGTGAAATGTTTGATAGGCATTTATCAGCTTTCATAATTGAAGACACTGATTTGCTGTGTAAATCGAAGTTGCAGTCACTCATGTATTATGAATACTGTAAATAGCTGTGGTGAGGATAGGCTGTAAGTGGCCATTTGAAGGTATGACGAGTGTGAGAGAATGTAAATTGTGTTGTGAGCCTGAGTAAGATCATAAGTATCATAGCATAAGGACATTATAGTTATGGTATTGTCAAGGCTACATTATATGGTCTATAATACTTATTGAATAAGCTGGCTAATAGTCCATATGCATATCTGTAACTACCTTTCCATCATACCCTATCTTTCTGTATACATTTCATATACATTTCCACATGTATTTATGTAGATACATTTTCATGTGTATTCAAGTAGATATGTTTCTATATACATATTGCCTTTAATATAAGTCTAAGCATTTAGGTATATATATATATGCATATGTCTCATTTAGCTTAAGCTTAGCATCTAGGCATTTTCATAAGCATCCCATATATACTTTAGACATTATATTTTCATTAATATGTGCATTTCTATTGTAATCTAGGCATAATTGTCGGTACATTGGCCTTAATGTGAGATTTTCAATCTCCCTTTGCATGTTGTATTTCTTGTGTTAACCCACTTGGCAGGGAAATTTGGAAGATACGACTTCTTTTGGCTATATTTTTTTTTTACTTTATGTCAGCAATTTAATAGTTAAGTGCACACATGGAATAATATTTACATTTACTGCTTAGATTAGGATGCATAGCATATAGTTTCTTTCTGTAATATTATGACCATGATTCATGCATTTTATTTAGAAAATCAATCTGTATGAACACGAATGGCACATGCACCCACTCCTAGGGAGTTGATGAACTCGGTGGAGTCCATATTTACGGCCCTAGTTGGAATATGGACGAAACCCAGATTCAGCATCTTTCTACTAGTCACACCGAGTCTACACTCTTAGGCTATCTTCCAAAAAAGCACTGCATATCTTCAATTTTACAAAATATTTTAGAATTAACTAAGTAAATTACACGCATATTTACGACCATAGTCGGAATATGTGGTAATATTGCCTTAGTTTAATTTTAAAATCGCATATTTTCTTGAAAAGATGTTTTCATGAAAAGACATTCAGTCATTCATATCATTTGCATCATGAAATCACCTACATTTCTTTTGATTTTCTCAAGAAAACTTCATTCTAAGGAAATAGATTCCCCACGAAATTCTTGAAATTTCCAAAATCGGATTTTCCCAAGCCAGGCTTTCCATGTTTTTCCTGTAAAATATGCTTTCCTTAGAATTCATTTTAAATGATTCAAAAAAGAATTTTACATTGTTATCAAAATCCAAAATCGATTTTCCAACATTTCAAGGCTAAAATTTTCAGAAGTTCCGTTTTCTGAGCTTTGATTTTCCTTTAGCAAAAAGAATTTTCCTATCTACCTTCAGTCATTTTCTAAAGAAAATTTTCAAATTTGGGAGTTTTCTTGACAAGCATTTTCCTTTTCTCAAGAATTCTTTCCATTTTCCAAGGATTTTCATCCATTCATTATTTTCCCAACTCTTTATGAATTTTAAATCCTTTCCTTAGAGTTTTCTTGGAAAATCGATTTCCATTTCTTTTTGCCTTAGAAATATTTTTCAACTCCGAAACATTTTCTAAGCATACATCATGTTTTTCAATCTATATTTTACAAAAGTTTCATAGCACATGCCTGAATTCTCTGTGCATTTAGGATAGAACACGATTTTGATAATTTAGCTAAGTCAAGCACACTTTTGATCCTTGGTTCGATTACCCCTGTTAAAGGTGGCAAGAATGATCGAACCTCGTACCGACAGGTCGAGCCCCATCCCATGGATTTTCCTGCTATTTTCACAATGGAGGCGAGTATTTCAAAACAATTTTCAAACTCTGGTCAAGTTTGACTCGCAGGATCGTTTCCCCTCTCTCCCGCAGGGAAGGGAATTTTTTTTGCAATGATAACAGATTTGGCGACCGTGATGGGACCTGTCATTGTCTGATAAAAAATGTGCTTAACTTAGTTCAATTATTGAAACTATGTTCTCAAAATATCAGCTCTTTTACTTTCTAATATCATGCGAACCTAGGAGCCTAGATTCTGACCTAGCTGACATTGACTGCATATAGACCAGGCATGGTTTGGTAGGACCAGATTGAGGAGATATTTTCATGCTCGCCTAGACTTAGGTCTAAACACAACTCTCCTCAATTTAGGATCTGAATGCAAACAATGTATGCTTCTTCAAAAGTTTTCAAAAATCTATCTCTCTAGGACTTAGAGCCTTCTATTTCTTGCATGTGATCATTTTTTCCAAACCCCCTTACCTATCTTTACTCGGTCTTCATGTTGTTGGGCTCTCTTTTAGAACCCTAGTTTGGGACAAAGCCTCACAACTGGGCCACTTATTTGGGTTGACGCCCCCCTACCACGTACTAAGGGCCACAGTCCGAAGCATATCGGTAGGCGCTCAAGAATGTTGGGAAACTTACACTTAGATCCGAAGTTGAAATTATATGCCACGTACCTCGGATTTCAATTCAGGTATATCGACATAACTAGATTCGACAAAGATGATATGAACCTAGAGTTAGGATTAGTGTTCTACAGCTGCTTTTCAAAATGATGTATCTAGAGACAGCCTTTTAGGGGGTGCTGTATGTGCATAAATGTTTATGCAGGATGTAACTGTTTGTATTATCGTTATTCCTCTCATATTTTCCCCAAAAATATTTTTTCAAATATCCATATTCTCATCTTTTGCTTTTGTTTTCTCAAACCCTGGATGATTTTCCCAAACATCTAATTTCTTTCAAAACTCCAGGTGATTTTCCATTCTCCCGTTCTACTGGATCTCGAATTTCCAGCTGCATTTTCTATCCTGTCTACAAATTTTTCAAAATATTCTATATTCTTCCTAAGTCTGATCCCAAGTCTCTCTCTATTTTCAGTTCGATGGCATCCAGTCAAATCGACCCTATTTTTCCTGAAGGTCACATCTCCTACGAGGTGCGACAAGGCCGTCCTGAACATCGAGCCCTTAACACCAGAACTTTCATTCCCTGGTGGTATTATTCATGGCTCAAAAGCTTTTCTCGCATGTTCCCAGACCATTTGAGTGAGTGCGGATTAGAATTGGTGTCAGCAGTCGGAAAGCAGACCATCAACGACAACCCGATCCACGCAATGGCAAAGCGATGGAATCCACGAACATGTACCTTCTGGTTCCCGTGGGGAGAGATGACCATTTTAATGGATGAATTTTCAGAGATTATGGGATTACCAGAACCAGCCGGTCAACCAGGAGATCCGTTAGAGCATCAGTTTCTGATCAATGTCAAGGGTTTAGACCCCCGAGATTTTTTTAGCTCGTATGACACGCCGCCGATCTTGGCCCCTGATCTAGTTGGACGGAAATGAATACGTCAATCTGCTTGAGTTGTACCATCAGTATGGGACCTTCATCAAAGTCAGCTTACTATAAAGGACAGCTAGAGAAAGAATTTAGAATGCAATGGTTTTATGCACTGTAGGATTAGCCCTCTTCCCAGACGGACAAAACTACATGGATATCAGAATAATCCAACTCATGAGAAGATGGGGAAGTTGACAGACCAACCGTCTCTCCATAGCCATGGCAGCACTCGCCTTCCTGTACCGAGGTTTGACCCGTTTCTCACTTGGAGAGTCTATTCTCGTCGAAGGATGCATCTATGCCCTTCAATCCTCGTTCTTCCAGCACATTCCAGCCCGAGCGAATTCTTTCAGATACAATGGCCAAGAACTCCTTTCAGTGGCACAGTACCGGTCCATGATCGACAACATTCAAGAAGATGACATCGTGTGGGATTACTTTGATCGGCAGCTATCTCTTCCCAGATATACATATGCTTATGGCAAGCGGTTCAAATTGTTGGGACCATTCTTCTGCACTTACTACCAACCAGAGTGATGTGTTCGGCAGTTTTTCAAAAGACAGCAGTACATTGAAGCTCGACTACTATCAGAAGCTATGGCAGAATTCGATCTCACTTTCGCACAATGGTCCGGAGCATATCATTCTGCCCGCTACGGCTGAGATTCCTTTGTTACTCTCAAATTCTTTCCTGGTCCTAAAGTGTCTACCGACTATCATGAATGGTGGCAAATTGTTTGTCCTCCACCTCTTTGTCAAGATCAATAAAATCATATTTTTCTCATTCTAATAAATTTTTCTCTTTTATCATGGTTTGACGACCTCGCCTAGGTAACAAGGCACATTTTCTGTTGTTTATTTCTCTTGCAAAGAATGACAACACAATCGTCGTGATTCCTGCAATGACTCGATCCCTAGTAATGGGATACTTTTTCAAATTGTCTACCATATTTCCAGCAAATATTTCTTTGAAGAAACAATTCCCTCAGAATCTAATCGGGTCTTTGTCCTACATAGAGCATTCGTAGCATTTGATGGTTGAGACAAGATCGGGCAGAAAAACAACATCATCTCAGTATTCATCAGCTTCAGAAGAAGAGATAACTCCCCGCGATCAGTTAGGAGCCAAGGCCAACAAAAGGATGATGGCATAGATCCGCAGATGTATGCTATGTTCCAGAAGATGATGAACAAAATGATGAGCGATCAGGCCGAGACCAGTTCAGAGAAGAATCCATTTAGGCAGAAGTTCCATGGTCACAAGGCTAAGAAATCCATAAAGACTTCCAAGAAGCAGGTTCAACCAGAAGAAATTTCAGATGAAACAGAATTAATAGAAGACATCGATGAAGAATATGAGGTGCCCCCAACATTTCAGAAATATGACCGGGAGCAAAGGGGTGTCCGCAAACTAAAAAGTCAGGTCATAGAAGATCCACTGCAAGCACAGTTCAGGGAAATGGCTAGAGTTGTCAAAGATTTACAAGCCCGGGACAAGGGCAAGAAAGTCTTCACTAGCAAAGACTTCTATGATGTCCTAGAAGGGGATGATGATCTCGAAAACCTTCCCCGAAAATTCATCAAGTTCGATGGTTCTAGCGACCCCAAAGCACATCTCGCCATGTTTTTCGCTGAATGCTCTAAGTTCAAGAGGGACAACAGAGCATTATTTCTATGCTTTCCCCGCAGCTTGGAAGGAGTAGCAGCTAAATGGTATGCTGAGCATATCAATCCCATCGAGCTCAAGAAGTTCAATAAAGTTGTGAATTTGTTTATTGAATGCTTCCTGTTCAACACGGAGGCGCTCCCAACCTTAAGCCATCTTTGCAATCTAAGGCAAAATAAAAATGAAAAGGCAAGGGATTTCATTCATAGATGGAGGTTAGCTTGCAACAAAATGAGGGACCCCATATCAGAAAGGTATGCTTTATCGCTGATCCTCAACAATTTTTCGCAACCTCTAAGAGGATTAATCTCCACCGCACCATCCAGGACTTTCATTGAGCTGACTGAATGAGCCGAATGGCTCGAGCTAAGCATGGAAAATGGAGTCTACGAGGGCTTCACATTCTCTAAGAATACCCCTCAAGGTGAGCAGAAAAAGAAAACTCACTTCACTTACTCTGCCAACAACAACAACAACAACAATCGTTATAAAGGGAAAAAGAAAGATTACTGCTACGACACAAGAAATTCAAACAACAAAGGGGATCAGAAAAAGAAGCCTGCTCCTTAATACAATAAGCCCCCTCAGCAAGATCAAGGGCAAAAACTGCGCAAAAAGACCAAACATGAAGGATGAAGCTACGACAGAAAATTCACTCCTCTCGACCAATCACTCGAAGATGTGCTCGAGTACATGCTGTCGAAGGAAATGATCAAGTTGCCTAGACTGGCTGATCCCCCTGTGCCTATGGGGAAGTAGAAAGACCAATTTTGCAAGTTCCACAAGACAGTGAGACACAACACTGAGAATTGTTTCATTCTCAAGAATATTGTGCAAGATTACATTGACAAGAATCTTTTGGTGGAAGGAGATAAAGAAGAAAAAATGGACATTCTCAATCAGCCATTCCCTCCGCACACCACAGCGGTAATATCCGAACAACCATTCCTACCTCAAGAATACATCAAGTCGTGTTCCCTTCAAAATCTCCAAGCTTAGCATCAGGTGTTAGTACTACGACAAGCAGCCCCCACCACTAATAAGATGAACATAATTTCAGCATTTGGCAAGCTAAAAGTATTTGAAGAACCTATAAGGTCATCCCCTAAGAAATTAAAAGGAATTCCTGAATTCCTTAATCAGTTCATCAAACCTATGCCAGAAAAGGGAGAAATGTCAACACAAAATCCACTGACTGCTTTGTCCAATGTTTCAATTTTGGACTTAGCCAAGAGTTCTTGCAAGCATCGACAAGTACTGGACGAACTACTGCAGAAAATTAAAGTCAAACCCAGTACCACGCCTGAAGACAAGGCTCAAATTGTGAATTCTGCCATGACAAATGCGCCAATCACCTTCTCGGATGAGGACCTTCCAAAACCTCACTCTGTAAACACCCCAAATTTTCCACCTTATTCAGTATTCATCCATTTCATGTGTCATTGCTTATCATTGCATAAATTCATCATATCATTTCATTGCATTGCATAGCATTACATGTCCTTGCATCCCATTTTCGAGATCCAGCACTCCTGTTTTTAAAATATTTAATCCAGATTCGAGTTTTTAAAACTTCTCTTTCAAAATTAATTTTAAAACCTGGGTTTTTAATCAACATTATGTCATTTGCCAATCCCCAGAACTTTATATTTTGAAATATTTTCTCAGAAAACAATCTGGATTCATTTCAAACTCAATTTCAATTGATTTCAATTCTCAGATGAAACCCATTTAGGTGCTGTCGCTTCTGGATTCCTTTACTTGTCAAAAATCTCCAAAAATTTTAGAGTCCTATTTGAATCAGGACTCTTTTTCGAGAGTCCTAGTCTGATCAAAACTCTACTTTTCACTACCTTTTTACCTGTCTTTGAAGAAAACCTTTCAAAATCTTCTGTTTTGGCCAAAATTTCAGAGTCCTAGTTGGATCAGGACTCTTCTTCAAGAGTCCAGTCGGATCAGGACTCTTCTTCAGAGTTTTAATTGGATTGGGACTCTAATCTTTTACAAGTATTTTTATCTATTTTCAATCAAATCTTTCAAAATATTTCAAAATGAGTCAGAAACTCAGATTTTCAGTTAAAACAGGACTATGTTCAGAGAGTCCTAGTTGGATCAGGACTCTGATCCTGATTTCAATTTTGAGATAAATCTTTCAGAAATCTTTCAATCTACCAAAACTTTTACATTTTTATTTAAGAATTTCATAATTCAGGGGTTTTATCTTAGAGTCCTGATCAAATCAGGACTCTACCCAAAAGTCCTGATCGAAGTAGGACTCTATCCAAAATTGATTTTTATACTTCATTTTCACTGGTTTTAAAAAGCTTTACCCAAATTTCATCATTTGCTTATCAGAAAACTAAAATTCTTAGAGTTCTGATCAAATCAGGACTCTTTGTCAGAGTCCTAATCAGATCATAACTCTGAACCAAAACATCAATTTTATCATGTTTTTAACTGTTTTTCAAAATTCTCTCATTTGTTTTCCCAGAAAATCCAAAAAATTGAGTCTTAGTTCAATCAGGACTCTGTCTTCAGAGTCTCAGTTGAATCAAAACTCTGTTCTATTTCAATACTTGTTATTGTTTTCACTGCTTTCACAAGTTCTTTCGTCTGTTTTTCAGAAAATACCCAAAAAAATCTAGAGTTTCGGTCCGATCAGGACTCTGTCCCGGAGTCCTAATTCAGTCAGGAGTTTGTTCTAGAGTCTGTTTTTACTTCTACTTTCATTTATGTTCATTTGTTTTTCAAAAATTAGGTCATTTTGTAGAGTCCAGTTAATCCAGGACTCTATTTCAGAGTTCTAATTGAGTTAGGAGTCTAACACTGACAGTATTTTCTGACTTATTTCATCATTTTTGATAAAATCTTTTCAGAAACTCCTTCATTTGACTTTTAAAATCCAAAATCTCAGAGTCCTAAGAGTTCAGGACTCTAACCCGGAGTTCCAGTTCGCTTGAGACTCTATTTTCAAAAATCTTGAAATTCAATTATTGATTTTAACCCCTTTTTAAAGCTGTTTTTAGTGTTTATTTCAAAGTTTTCAAAAATCGATGTGGGCCCACTCAGTTGGCACCATATACAGAAGAGTTCTGACCCAGTTAGAACCCTATGCCATTTCAAAACTTTTAATTTCAAGTCTACTTATGAATCTCTTTTCAAAAACCTCATTTTCAAGTTTTAAAATCATTTTTTGAAAATTCAAGTGGAGCCCACTCGGGGTGGCGCCACATTTGAAGAAGTCAAGGTTAGACTAGGGTTAGTCATTGTCCTAGTTAGGTTAGGAGTTTAGAGGAGTCAAAATGAATTTTAAAAATCCATTTTATTTAAGTTTTAAACCATTGGTTTTTAAAGGTTTTAAATTCAGCTTTTAAAAACCAAATGTGGGTCCATACTAGGTGGTGCCAAATTTGGACTTTCTAGGGTTTAATTAGGTGTTAATTAGGGATTAATTAGAGTCCATTTAGGTTAGAATTCTCTAAAAAAATCATCCTCTCCATGTGGTTTATCAAAAACAATTAAAAAGAGTCCAAAAAAATCAAAACTCTTCCTAAACAAATCCAAAAAAAAAAACTATAAATAAGGGACTTCAAGAGGTCAAAAGAGAACTCTTTTTCTCTCAAATTTTCGTGGCTTATCTCTCCTCTCCAGAACCTCCACCTTCCTCCATTGCAGCTGCAGCCCTAAGGTGAGTTATTTAATATTATTTTATTATTTTTTATTAGTTTTTTATTATTTTTCAATAGATTTCACCATGGAAACTCTTGTGTTCATGGATTTAACCATGGATTTCATCCAAGAACCCCCAAATCAATTCAATAAGATGATCTAACCCTATTCCATGCTGTTTTTCATGATTCTAATCCATTAGAATCGTTTATTGCATTATTTTTTATATTATTAACCGATAAAACATGTGATTTACCCTTTTAATGGGTTAAATCCATGCTTTTAAAGGTAACATCAAATTCTAGCCATTGATTCCCTGTATTTTATTTATTTATTTGTTTATCCATGTTTACTACATGTTTTCCAGCATAGAAATAATTTTTATTTTACTGTTTTAGTGTTTATTTTATTGTTTTTCATTAGTTAATGCATGTTTTCTCAAGTTTCTTAGATTTCTGTGTGTTTTTAGTTTAGAACAGAAAAGAGCATGTTGTTTAGGATTGAAATATTGACTATTAATTGCTGATTTGTTTATATGTGATACATGCATATGTAAATGAACTACTGTAAAAAAATCAGAGTTTTTGGGATTAGGGAATCCTGTCAGAAAACTCAGACATCAAATCAGGTTTTTAAAGCTTTAAAATCGTTGTTAAAGTCAGAAAGGTAACTTGCTGTGATGATATTTTTCTCATCCTATATCTGATTTGAGATCTGTAAAGTGTCATGGATTCATATTGATTAGATCTATCTACTGTTATTTTTCTGTCTACTCTTTACTGTTAAAATTTCAGAAAATTTTTATTAAGTTTTCTATTTATATCTGTATTTTCAATCTGAAGTAGTTGTTTTAACCCTTGTTAGGTTTGTTAGATTCTAGTTCAGATTGCTGGAAGGGTTTCTCCCTAACCGGAGATGGTTTTTCTGATCTGTAAATTGGAAAATCTCTGTTTTTCTTCCTAGTTTATCTCTGTAAAAATTTATAAGTTTTCATGGAGGATTTACCCCTGATTCGGGTCTAACTCTGAAATTGGTTGGTGACCTAGGTTAAAAATAGCTTATTTTAGGTTGTTAATGCAATTTTCGGATTAAAATAATGTCAAAAAATTATTTTTGCAATTCCAATCTGATTTCAGGGTTATAAAAAGTGTTTGTGCCATATTTTATGAAATTTAGAATTCATTTGATGTCTGAATTAATCAAATTGCAAAACAGGGTCCCTGAAAGATCCAAAAACACTGCCAAAATCACAATTTTTGTGATATTTTTTGATTTTTGTACATAAGTGTGTGTTTTTAGGGTCTGTTCATGTTTATAATCATATTAGGGTGTTTCATGTTTGATTTTGAGTTTATTTCAATCATAAATCCCAAGTTTTTACCAAAATCTATTTTAGAAAACCCTGATTTCAAGGCCATAGTCTTGCTATCGGGGGCAATTTTGTCATTTGACCTCAATTTTGAAATTATAAACCCTAATTTCTATATTTTTAATCATGTCACATCATATTTAGTTTGATTTATCTTCATTTGAATTTTAAAACTTGCATTCTATAAAATATCTTTCTGAAAACCCTAATTTCAAGGCCATAGTCTTGCTATCAGGGGTATTTTGGTCATTTTGACTCAAATTTTGAAATTTCAAATTTCATTTTCATATTTATTCAATCTTATTTCATATTTTATCAATTTTGATTTAAGAGAATTATGGAAAAGGCTTATATCTAGCAAAATCTAGTAATTTCTAGATATTACTGGATAAACGTAGAAAAGCCAACATATTTTCATTAACCAGTTTTTCTAGTTTTGCAGGGACATTAAAGACTTTATTTTCAGTCATTTAAATTCAATAGTGATGTAAATTAAATTAAATTTGGAATAAGAATTTAAATTTCAGCTTAGACTAGGATTGCATTGCATATAGTTTAATTCTGCAAATATTAAATGTCTGATGAATGTATCATTCATGCATATTTTCATAAATTCACTATGGTCTATACGAATGGCATGTGCACTAGCTATTATGGAGTTGACAAACTTGGTGGAATCTGTATTTATGGCCATAGTTAGAATACGAATGATACCCAGATTTGTAATCTTCGTATTAGCCACATTCAGCCTACACTCTTAGGCTAACTTCAAAATGTACTGCATTTCTCAAAAATACAAAAAGGATTTCCTCAATTCCTCAAAATCAAGTGTTTCAAATCCATATTCATTCAATTCATTCATTTGCAAATTCCAATTTCAATTCAGAGAAATCAGTTTTCTCAAATTTTTCTAAGTCTTATTCAAAAAAATCGATTTTCTCAAAATATGGATTTGCCAATGATATTTCAAGTATTTCCCAAGTTCCAAATTTGATTTTTCTAAGTTATATTTTCAATGTCAAAGTTCTAATTCAAAGAAATCAAGTTTTTTCCAACTTATTTCACAAAACCTCTGGATTCTTCAGAAATCGATTTTCACTTTCTCAATATCTCAATCATGATTCACGATTTTCCAAGTGTTATATTTTCCAAGAATCTCCAAATATTTTCTAATCTTTGAAGCAAACATCTTGTTTTCAAATATGCATTTTCAGAAATTCATAGCACATGCCTGATTCTTTGTGCATTTAGGAAATAGAACATGATTTAGACAAGTTGAGCAAAGCTAAGGACACAATTGATCCTTGGCTCAATTTCCCCTGGTAAAGGCGCCAGGAACGGTTGAACCTCGTACCGACAGGCGAGTTCCATTCTTCGGAATTATCCCGCATTTTAAAACAGAGGTGAGTTATTTTCAAAATCTTTTTCAAAGGTCAGTTTGACTCGCAAAAGTTAAAAATTTTGCGATGATAACAGGTTTGGCGACCGAGATGGGACCTGTCTTCGCCTGATCAATTGTGCACTTGACTTAGTTCAAATTGTCAAAATCGTGTTCCATGGAATGTCAGCTTTTATTTCATGATATCATGTGAACCTAGGAGCCTAGACTTGAACTCAGCTAACATGGATTGCATGTAGACTAGGCATGGTTTGGTAGGACCATATTGAGGAGAATTATTCATGCTCACATAGACTTAGGTCTAATACAACACTCCTCAATCTAGGATTTGTATGAAAACAATATTTGCTTCTTTAAAAATTTTAAAATCTCTATCTCTCTAGGTTTTAGAGCCTTCTGATTTGCTTGCATGTGATCATATTTTCAAAAACCACCCTACCTATATTGTCCCGGTCTTCACGTTGTTGGGCTCTCTTCCAGAACCATAGTTTGGGACAGAGCCTCACAACTGGGCCACTTATTTGGGTGAAAACCCCCCTGCCACGTACCAAGGTCCATAGTCCAACGTATATCGGCAGGTGCTCAAGGGTGTTGGAAAACTTGAACCTAGAACCGGAGAATTTGATTTTAGGCCACGTACATCGAGCCTTGGCTTGAGTATATAGGCATAGCATGATTGGACACAGATGATCTGAACCTTAGAGTTAGGATTAAGGTCCTACAGCTATTTCAAAACTTGTGCATCTAGAGTCAGCTTTTAGGGAATATTGTATGTGCATACTTGTTTGTGCAGAATGTGTTATAGTCATTTCCTTGTTATTTTTCATATTTTCCCAATTTTGCAAAATACTGGACGATTTTTCCAAAAATCCCCAATCCATGTCCATGTACTGTCCATGTTTTAAACCCTGAACGATTTTCAAAATACTTCATTTTATGAAGTACTTCCTTATATTTCATTAAACCCTGGACGATTTTCATAAAATTCCTCCATTTTCTTCCAAACTCCAGGTAATTTTCCATCTTTCCTTTCTTCTGGATCTCGAATTTCCTGCTTTATTTTTATCCTACCTGCATTTTTCTCAAATTTCCTGTATTCTCCTAAGTCTTACTCCAATTTTCCATGTTTTCCAGTCCGATGGCATCCAGTCAACTTCATTCAGTCTTCCCTAAGGGTCGCATCTCCTACGAGGTGCGACAAAGTCTTCCTGAACATCGAGTCCTCAGCACCGGATCCTTCATTCCCCGGTGGTACCATTCATGGCTCAAGAACTTCTATCGTATGTTTCTGGACCATTTGGACGATTATGGATTGGAACTGGCGTCCGCAGTGAGAAAGCAGACAGTCAACGGCAATTTGATCCATGCACTAGCAGAGCGGTGGAATCCGAGCACTTCTACCTTCTGGTTTCCATGGGGCGAGATGACGTTGCTGATAGATGAATTTTCAGAAATTATGGGATTACCTGAGCCAGCTGGTCAGCCTGGAGATCCATTGGAGAAGCAGTTTCTGATTAATGTCAAGGGTCTGGACCCTAAGGATGCTTTAGCCCACATGACAGAACGTAAGTCTTGGTCTTTGATCGAAGAAGATGGAAATGAATATGTGAACCTGCTCGAAATCTACAAACAGTATGGGATATTTGTGGAAGTCAGTTCCTTACCTCGAACAGCTCGAGAAAGAATTCAGCATGCGATGGTTCTGTGCACGGTGGGATTAGCTTTCTTTCCCGATGGATGGAATTATATGGATATCAGAATAGTTCAACTTCTAAGGAGGTGGGGAAGTCGACAGACCAGCCGCCTCTATATAGCCATGGCCGCACTCGCCTTTCTGTACCAAGGGTGACCCGCTTCACACTTGAAGAATCGATTCTAATCGAAGGGTGCACCTATGCATTGCAATCCTGGTTCCTTCTGCATGTGCCAGCCCGAGCCAGCTCATTCTGATATAATGGTGAAAAGCTTCTTCTAGTTGCTCGATACCGATTCTTGATCGATAACCTTCAGAAGGAAGAGGTCGTATGGGACTACTTTGATCGTCAAGAATCACCTCCCAGATATACTTATGCATATGGCAAGCGATTCAGGCTACTTGGCCCCTTCTTCTGCGCCTACTACCATCCGGAGCGGTGTGTCAGACAGTTCTCTCAGAGACAGAAGCGCGTAGAGATTCGTCCACTATCAGGGGTCTTGCCAGAGTTCGATCTCACATCGGATCAGTGGTCCGAAGCATACCATTCTGCCAGACATGGCTGGGATTCCTTTGTCAATCTTACTATTTTTCCTGGTCCCCGAATGTCCTCTGATTATCAGGAGTGGTGAAAAATTGTCTGTCCCCCTCCCCTTTGTCAAGTGTATTATGAAAATCATATTTTCATTAAAATTCCTTTAATCTTCATTTCATCTTGGTTTGACGACCTCGCCTAGGTAACAATGCATATTTCCAGTTGTTTATTTTGCAAAGAATGGCAACGTAATTGTCGTAATCCCAGCGATGACTCAATCCCTAGTAATGGGATACTCTTTCAATTGTCTACCAAAATTCTCAACAAATATCTTCCTCCAACCCAGTTTCTTTCAAAAGCCTAATCATCAGTTATGCCTTGTAGAGAGCACCAGTGACATTCAAAAGAATATTTGTGATATTTGATGGTTCATACAAGGTCCGGAAAGAAAACCACATCAGTTGAAGGCATCGTGTACTCAGTCGCGTCAGAAGAGGAAATGACTCACCCCGTAGTCAGGGTCAGCAAACAGAGGATGACGTGGATCCCCAAATGTACGTCATGTTCAAGAAAATGATGACCAAGATGCTGGCAGAGCAAGCTGAAGCCAGTGCTGAACAGACTCAGATCAAACAGAAGGATAGGGGCCACACGGCCAGGAATGTGAAAATCAGTAAAAAGCAGAATCGTCATGAGGAAATGTCTGATGAGTCAGAATCAACAGATGATACTGACAAAGAGTATGGAAACAAGAAAGAATTTAAAAGGTCGACTCAAGGGCAGGGGTCAGCTTACAAGTCCAAGAATCAGTCTATTGACGACCCTACGCAGTCACAAATCAA
Organism: Nuphar pumila; assembly: GCF_984573655.1. Lineage (NCBI taxonomy): Eukaryota > Viridiplantae > Streptophyta > Magnoliopsida > Nymphaeales > Nymphaeaceae > Nuphar > Nuphar pumila. The sequence goes on along the minus strand of NC_143252.1, from coordinate 69,991,855 downwards.
AGATGTGATGAAGATGGTTAAGGATCTTCAAGCTTGTGACAAGGGCAAAAGAGTTTTTACAAGTGAAGACTTCTATGATGGACTGGATGGGGATGATGATCTTGATAATCTCCCCAAGAAATTTATCAAGTTTGATGGTTCAGGTGATCCAAAAGCACATCTCGCCCTATTCTTTACAGAATGTTCCAGGTTCAAGAGGAACAATCGTGCCTTATTTCTCTGTTTTCCTCGCAGTTTGGAGGGTATCGCAGCAAAGTGGTACTCAAAGCACATTAATCCGATAGAACTGAAAGAGTTCGACAAAGTGGTGAATTTATTTATTGAGCGCTTTCTATTCAATGTTGAAGCACTCTCGACTCTCAGTCATCTCTGCATTCTGAGGCAGAAGGAAAATGATAAGGCCAGGGATTTCATTCATAGATAGAGATCCACTTGCAATAAGATGCGTGAGCCAATAGGAGAAGGACACGCACTATCTTTGATCCTGAGCAACTTCTCGCAACCCCTGAGGGGACTGATTTCTACATCTCCATCGAAGAGCTTCATAGAACTGACAGAACGAGCCGAATGGCTCGAGTTGAGTATGGAGAACGGATCTTATGAAGGTTTTATGTTTACAAAGAATAACAGTCAACAAGAATCAAAGAAGAAAACCCATTTTACCTACTCTGCCAGTAACAACATGAATTAGAATAAAGAAAATGGGAAAAATCACAGTTATGCTTCAGGAGGGTCAAATCCCAACAAAAGTGATCAGAAAGGCAAGTCGATTCCTCAATATGACAGACAACCACAACAAACTCTCGAGCAGAGATCAAGACCATAGGAAAAGCCGAAGCAGGAAGGATGGAGTTATAACCGCAAGTTTACTCCTCTAGACCAGTCCCTCGAAACAGTATTAGAATATATGCTCGACAGTGATATGATTAAGCTTCCAAGGGTAGCTGACCCGCCAGTGGTTATGGGAAAAATGAAAGACAGATTCTGCAAGTTCCACCGAACTGTGGGGCATGATACCGAGAACTGTTTCGTTCTCAAAAACATCAAACAAGATTATATTGACAAAAATCTGTTGGTAGAAGGGGCTAAAGATGAGAAAATGGGAATTCTAAATCAGCCTTTCTTGCAGCACTCAACAACAATGATATCTGATCATCCCTTTCAGTCACAAGATCATATCCAGCCATGCCCTAGCAGCGATATCAAGGTACAACATCAGGTATTAGTGTTGCATAAGGCCCAGTCCAGTTCTCAAAAGATGGACCTCGTTTTAGCATTCAGTAAGCTGAAAGTTTCGAGAGATCCCGCTGAAGTATCTCTAGAGGTAGCCAAAAGAATGCCGTGGTTACCCAAGAGCTTTGTCAAATCTACTTCAGAAAAAGGGAGAACATCAGAAGAAAAGGTCGATACAGTGCAAAGACCAATCACTGCCCTCTCTAATATCCCTATCCTTGAGTTGGCACGTGCCTCTCCTAAGCATCAGCAAGTCCTGAACGATTTACTACGAAAAATCAAGGTCAAGTCAGGCACCACACCTGAAGACATGGCTCAGATCGTTAATCTGGCCATGACCAACTCAGATGAGGATCTGCCAAAACCTCACGCATTTTATAACAATGCCCTGTACATTATAGTGCGAACCCGGGGAATGACTGTACCCCACGTGCTTGTAGATGGAGGCAGTAGCCTCAACATTTATCCTGAAATGACTGCCAAGGCTCTGGGTAAAAAAGAAGAAGAGTATACACCGGATCCGATCACCATTTATGGGTTCGATAATCATGGACAGACAGCAAAGGGAAAGATCTTCTTGGAAATATTTATCAAGTACTTTGTTCATACAGTGCTTTTCCATGTCGTTAACGTGCCGCCAATGTATAATCTTCTACTGGGAAGGACATGGATTCATAATGCCAACGCCGTACCATCCACTCTGCATCAGTGCATCAAATGGTCTAAAGGTGACATGATAACTACTGTTTTGGGGGAAGATCCTGAAGAGAGGCTACCTCAGCCTATGATCCCTAGGCCAACTTACACTGCTGATATCCCCAGCATTAGGGAAAGTGAAGAGGTTGTTCTTAGTGAAAGCCTTGAAATGCTAAAGTTAGAAGCAGCATCAGAGACAAACCACACAGCAGCGATGGTCCAATGGCAAGGACCACATTTCTTTAAGATCGGAGGTTGTCTCGATTACAGTACTTTCAAGGACCATCCTCTTTTCCTGCAGTTTGTTAGAACCAAGAAAGGGTTTTACCTGTTACTGAAGCATGGTTATCAGCCTTTCAAAGGATTGGGCAAGAACGGAGATGGCCGACTAGAGCTAGTGGTCCCTGATCATCATCCGCGCAGGGCAGGATTGGGATTCATGGGCAAAAGATCTCACAAAAATACTGTCTTCATTAAAGGGATCCATTAAAAATTCTCTACCATCTGTCTTTTCTATTTCATTCATTTGATTTCGGCAGTTTGTAGGGACAATGTTTCATTTCAGTTCATTTTAAATGTTTTCATTTCAAGTCTTCAATAAAGTTACCAATTTTCTCGTCTATCTGGATGTCATCTTTCTCTTATTCCTCTGCAATTCGTCTTCAAAATTCATTATTCTTATCTTTTTTATTCTCATGCAATTTATGTCATAGTGAATGAACTTTTTCTAAAAGCTATTCCTTTTCAAAATTTCAGAATGTCTTCTCAACCGATAAAAAGATTAGTCATCAATTTTTCAATCCTATCGAAACCGACAAAGATACATCGGGTCCGAGCAAGAGCAGAGGACAGTAAGGTCACAAAGCAGTCAGAAGAAATGGCAGAATTTGATTCGTCGCTTCTAGAGTTGCCAGAATTTGCAGCGATTCAGAAATAAGATGAACCATTGACCCTAGTCCAGGATCCAACTGAGGACATCAATATTGGTTCAGAAGATAGTCCGAAAATTCTCAAGATCGGCACCAGCCTAAGTACAGATGAGAAGGAAAGGCTCATCGACTTTCTCAAGCAGTACTAAGAAGTATTCGCATGGACTTATGAAGATATGCCAGGTTTAGATCCTAAATTGGTGGAACTTCGACTCGTTCTGAAGCCTGATGCGAAACCTGTTAAGCAGAAGTTAAGAAAAATGGATCCTCGAATCGAGCACCAGGTCAAGGAAGGACTTGAGGACTTGCTTAAAGCAGGATTCATTCGAGCAATAGATTATCCGGACTGGTTGGCGAATATCGTTGCAGTTCCCAAGAAAAATGGCAAAGTGCAAATTTGTATTGACTTTCGCGATCTCAATAAAGCTACTCCGAAGGATGACTATCCGCTCCCAAATATTGATCTCCTAGTTGATAGCACGGCTGGGCATGTCATGTTCTCCTACATGGACGGATACTTCAGATATAATCAGATCAAGTTGGTCGCTCGTGACCAATCCAAAACATCATTCACTACGCCATGGGGCACTTTCTGTTATACAGTCATGCCGTTTGGGCTCAAGAATGCTGGGGCAACCTATCAGCGTGCAATGGCTGCCATTTTCTATGATCAGATGCACAAGACCATGGATGCATACGTTGATGATATTCTAGTCAAATCCAAGGAAGAAGAAGACCATATTGATGCTTTAAGTCAAGTCTTCAAGCGACTCATTCTTTACAAAATGAGACTCAATCCTCAGAAATGTGTCTTCGGGGTTGAATCAAGCAAATTGCTAGGCTTCTTGGTCAGCAAAAAGGGGATAGAAATGGATCCCGCTAAAGCAAAGGCCATCATTGACATGCCACCTCCAACTACTCTTAAGGAATTGCGTAGTCTTTAGGGACGTATGCAATCAATTCAGAGATTCATATCCAACCTTGCCATGAGATGTGAACCTTTCAATCATCTACTCAGAAAAGGAGTGAAATTTGAATGGGGACCAGAGTGTCAGCAATCGTTTTAACGTATCAAGAAATATCTTCTTAATCTGCCCGTTCTGAAGCCATCAGAATTGAGACAACCTCTTTTGCTATATGTTTCAGTTAACCAAGCCGCTTGTGGCGGATTCTTGGCATAGTATGAGGAAGGCAGTTTGATTGAACATGCCATCTATTATGTAAGCAAGACTTTCATTGATTACGAGAAGAAATACTCTCAAATAGAGAAGACGTGTCTATCTCTGGTTTGGATGTGTCAGAAATTGAGACACTATCTGCTGGCGTCTGAAGTCAAGATTCTATCCAAATTAAATCCTCTCAAGTACGTTCTAGAGCAACCATTTCTCAGTGGATGGATTGCTAAGTGGCAAGTCATGTTAATGCAGTATGATCTGAGGTATGTTTCTTAGCAATCTATCAAAGGCCAAGCAATTGCGGACCAATTGGCAGATTTTCCTTTGGCAGAAGATGTTAAACTCGAGGATAGTTTTCCCGATAAGCGGATCTGTAATGTCCAACAATCCCCAGTTTGGAATCTATTTTTCGATGGATCCAAGAACATGGCCGGCATAGGGATCGGAATCTTGCTGATCACACCAGAGAAAGAGATGATCCCCTTTTCTCTGAAACTGGATTTTCAATATACCCATAATATGGCCGAGTATGAAGCTTTAATACAAGGTATGAGAATTTTGCAAGACTTCAATGTTAAGAGGGTACACTCTTTCGGCGATTCATTGCTCGTCGTCAGCCAAGTCAAAGCTGAATGGCAGGTAAAAGATCAGAAGTTGCTCCCTTACCAAAAGATTGTTTTAGCCCTCATTAACAATTTCGATGAATTTCAGCTTTTTCATATCAAAAGAGGGTTTAATCAAATAGCTGATGGTTTGGCCAGCTTGGGCTCCATTATGTCTTTCAGAAATGGAGAGTCCTGTCGCTCTTTTGAAATCGGTAGACTTGACCAACATGCTTTCGTTCCGGTAATGCAAGTCAACCAGGCGGAACAGAAAAAAAAGCCTTGGTACCAAGATATTAAAAACTTTATTGAAACTGGTGAAGCTTCCACCAGAACTATCAAAGAAGGAGCAAAAAGCAATTCAGCATATGTCCGCCCGCTATTTTATCCTTGCCAATGTTCTTTATCGTCGTGGGTTCAGTTCTGAGTATTCCAGGTGCTTAGACGAAGAAGAAGCCAAAGAAATCGTGCGAGAAGCGCATGAAGGTATTTCCGGTGGTCATGTCGGCTACCAAACCCTTGTTAAACAAATCATTTGGGCAGGATACTATTGGAGAACCATGCAGCAAGACTGCTATCGTTTTGTGAAGAAGTGCGTTCAGTGTCAGATGCACGCACCTTCCATTCATGCGCCAGCCACGTACTTGCAATCAGTCGTATCTCCATGGCCATTTTCTATGTGGGCCTTCGACGTCGCAGGACCTATCACTCCTTCAGCTTCCAATGGTCATAAATATTTCCTTGCCGCAACAGAGTATTTCACCAAACGGGTTGAAGTCGTCACTCTGCGTACAGTGGAAGGTCGACATGTAGTCTCGTTTATCCATAAGAACATTCTTTGTCGTTTTGGTATACCGCACGACATCGTGTCAGATAATGGTACTCACTTCAAGAATGAGAGAATGAAGATCTTTTGTTCAAAATTTAGAATTTATCATCATTTTTCAGCTCCTTATTATCCACAAGGAAATGGTCAGGCAGAAGCAACCAACAAGAGTTTGATTCGCATCTTGGAAAGAATCGTTGAGACGGGTCGTGATTGGCACGAGAAAATCCATGATGCACTTTGGGCATATCGAACTACCATTCGAACCCCAACCAATGCAACTCCTTCAGAACTTGTTTATGGGACTGAGGTGGTGTTACCTCTTCATGTTCAGAAGCCCGCCCTTAAGTTCGCATCTCTTTTAGAGCTACCACTCGATCAGTATCAGCAATAGAGATTGGTACAGTTGGATTTACTCGATGAGAAAAGACTCAAAGCAGCAGAGCACACTCAGTCTTATCCTCAGAGGATAGCAAGGCAATATGCCAAGTCAGTCATCAAAAGGAGATTCCAAGTTAATGACTTGGTCCTTAGATCAACGGCTCATCTCAAGCATCGTCCACGTGGCAAATGGTCACCAAACTAGGAAGGTCCCTACGTGGTGAAAGAAGCGTTGCCCCGTAATTCATATCATCTGATTAATGCATACGGGGTAGAACTATCCGACCCCATTAATGCTCGACATTTGAAGAAATTCTATGCCTAGAAAATCTCTATTCTTCAAAAATTCCCTTCAATAAATGATCAATTATTCTTTTATCAAAATATCTCTCTTCCCCAGAATATACTGGGGCATTCTTGTTATAAAGTTGCCTTTTATTCAAAACAACCTGTGTCCAGGCAGGATCAAATAAATCTCTCATTTTGCATGCATGCGCATCCATTTACATCATTTTGCATTCATTTGCATTTGCATGCATTCATTCGCATTCATATGCACCAAATTCATAAGTTTCCCATTCAGAATAAGGGATAAAATCCTGAGACCCTGGCAAGTCGTCCGAGCCATCGTCAATTGATAACCTTTCAAAATCCAGTGCTCGTACTGGTAATCTTTTAAAACCCAGTGCCCGTACTGGTAACTTTTTTTGAAAATACAGTGCTCGTACTGGCAACCTTTTAAAACCTAGTGCTCGTACGGGCAAACCTTTTAAAATCCAGTGCTCGTACTGGTATTCTTCCTAAATCCGGTGTTCGTGCTAATACTTTTCTAAATCCTGTTGAAACTCTTTTGGTTTTCTTCCTAGTCAACGTTTTCAAACACAAAACATATTGGTCTAGTTTTCTTTCCTCCAAATGTCTTGAATTGGTCTAGAAGATCCGAGTTCCGACTCGAATTTTCTTCCAAATCCAATTCAGAATTGGTCTAGAAAATCCGAGTTCCGACTCGAATTTTCTTCCAAATCCAATTCATCTAGTTTTCTTTCCTTCAAATGTCTTGAATTGGTCTAGAAGATCCGAATTTCGACTCGAGTTTTCTTCCAAATCCAATTCAGAATTGGTCTAGAAAATCAGAGTTCCGACTCGAAGTTTCTTTCAAATCCAATTCGCTTAGCTTTCCTTTAAAATTTCGAACTTCTACTCAAGCTTTCCTGCAAATTTGGCAATTGGTCTAGAAGATCCGAGTTCCGACTCGAATTCTCTTTCAAAATCCAATTCATCTAGTCTTTCCTTGAAGATTTGAATTCCGATTCAAAGCTTCCGACCGAACCCAGTTTTCCACTGGTCCGGTTAAAACCAATTTTCAAATTGGTTCTTTTATGAAATCCAACATCGTCTTGGTTGCTTTACCAAATCTTTTATTTGTATTGATAATCTTTCACAAATTCAGTGCTCGTATTGACAATCTTTTAAAATTCAGTGCTCATGCTGGTAACCTTTCAAAATCCAGTGCTCGTACTGGTAATCTTTAAAACCCAGTGCCCGTACTGGTGACTTTTTTTGAAAATCCACTGCTCGTACTGGTAACCTTTTAAAACCCAGTGCTCGTACTGGTAACCTTTTAAAACCCAGTGTTCGTACTGGCAATCTTTCAAAACCTAGTGCTCGTACTGGTAACCTTTGTAAAATTCAGTGCTCGTACTGATAACCTTTTTAAAATCCAGTGCTCGTACTGGTAATCTTCCAAAATCCAGTGCTCTGACTGGTAATCTTCCAAAATCCAGTGCTCGTACTGGTAATCCTTTAAAATCCAATGCTCGTACTGGTATTTTATTAAAATTCGGTCTTCATACTGGTCGCAACATAAATCTCATATTGAGGTTCAGACTCAATGTTAATCTTCAAACCTGCGAACCAAACAATCTGTATCAGACCCATGGGTCGTTCCATTCTGTTAATCTGACATTCGGGTTGTCGATTTTGTCAGACCTCTAGTCATTCGTGTTATCAAGCAGTTCTTTGAGTTATCAAAATCTATCAAAATCAATCGTCAAGTACTTCTCTTGTAAGGGACCCTTTTTCCAGGGAGAGTTCGAGGGAGCTCGTTTCTTTTCGCATGTCTTTATTGTTCGTTCGTTGAAACCCTTTTTCTAGGGAGAGTTTGAAGGGACTCGTGGTTCATCAACAGTTTGCAAAATAATCTTTATTGTCACGCAAGGAACCCTTTTTCCAGGGAGAGTTTCGACGGAAGCTCATCCTCCTTGTAATCTTAAATGTCTTTTGTTAGGCCACCCCCGTCATCGAGGACCCTTTTTCCAGGGAGAGTGTGATGGACTCGCTCCTCTATGATATCCTTCCAATCTTTGTTAGCGGCCCCCTTTCTATAAGAGAAGCCTAGAAATAGGGAGTTTTGACGAAAGCTTAATTTCTCTTAGAAAGTTCGTTTTGCAAACACCTCCTCTTTAGGGAAGAGAGGAGTATCTTTTTATTACCCGTTCAGGTAAGGGTCAAGCCTGAGTCTCTCCTTTGAGGAAAAGAGAGGAGAATCTAGCCACGGATGTGTCATTTAGATCTCAAGTGATTTCTTTCACCAAGGATTCTAAGAATATTTTGCCAATTTGTCATGAAAAATAGTTGTTGATCTCAAAATCTTTATTGCATAAAATTGTACCTCGAAATACCTTCAGTATTACTTTCGAAAGGACAAAGCTTTCGCGAAAAAGGATTCAAAGTTCAAAATCTTTCTATTGGCCAACCAAGAGGATGAAGAATAAATCCGCGATATGGCCAGCAAAGAAAATTCAATGTTGTTGCAAAGCCAGAAGTGATTGATATTGATCGCAGTCAATGGCATATTTTTAAAGATCATTCTTGGAAAATAAGCAGTCGAAATATCCTGGGTGATACAGAAAAATCCACTCAACCTTCATATCTCCTCAATCACCTAACCTGCAATTAACTATCTGCAAAAGGGATCTCTCAATTGTCGTCAAGATGAAGACGAATTATGCGAGTCGACCCCCGGGGCCAAAGAAGATTTGGATCATCTCCAAGATGACGGAGTTTGTGACGGATCCTTCCAGGGAAAGTCCAGATCACCGTCGAGATAAAGGCGACTGTGATGGACCTACCGACAAACCCTAAAAGATATTTAATTTCTGCTATCATCAAGAGATTCCCAACCAATGAGCCAATAATCGTCAAGATAATCCCTGAGAGAAAAGAAGGATCGGAACATCTCTGAGATGAAGGAGTTTATGACGTACCCTTCCCAAAAAGAGAGAAAAGTCAGGACATCTCCAAAATGAAGGATGATGTAATTCCCGAAAAATCCAAGAGAGCTCCAATTCTGTCAAAAAGACTGCAGAAAGATTATCATGAGAAAAGAATCCCAGGATATCAGACTATCGAATCTATCAAGAATCTTCTTTAATTTTGTGAAATTCTTTTATCAATATCCTTTCACCAATAGCTCTCGCAATATCAAGAATATATTCTTTTCTGCCCATATCAAGGAAATTGATAGCTTCCTTGAGAGAAAGTCAATGGCAATGATATTTGAATTTGAATCTTGATTCTACAAAGTTAATCCCAATCGAAGGTAATACTTCAGGTAGACAAGAGGGAATATTTTTCATATATATGCTTATCATTTTTTAATTAACTACAATTTTTATCCTATTGGCAATCTTTTCAAGTTATCCTGACATGAAGTGAGAGCTAGATGTCTATTTTGATGTATCCAGGCGTTGTTGTTATATCTTTTAGGATCGGATGATGGGAGTCATCCAAGATCCTTCCCTTCTTGTTTTAATTTGAGCGCCTGGGCTCTTAGATTAGCACACTTCCCTGTGTTCCCCACTGTCCCACCATAGACAGTTCCCGTTCAGGTTAAGGGTTAAACCTGAATTTTTCTGCAAAAGGTCATTTGTCTTAAAAGCCATACAATTTCAGCAATGAGACGCCCAAGATCAATCCCTTTTCAAGCTTTAGGGAAACCCCCTTTCTTCCTTTTGCAAACCCCTCTCGGATTTGTTGTGCAAAATTCGAAGGTCTCATCATGGTTTCTTCATTCGAGGACTCCGTTTATCGTCCCCTTTCAGGTTAAGGGTTAAGACTGAACCTCGTTTTTCCACGAGGTATCGTCCCCTTTCAGGTTAAAGGTCAAGCCTGAACCTCGTTTTTCCATGAGGTATCACCCCCTTTCAGGTTAAGGGTCAAGCCTGAACCTCGTTTTTCCACGAGGTATCATCCCCTTTCAGGTTAAGGGTCAAGCCTGAACCTCATTTTTCCACGAGGTATCATCCCCATTCAGGGTAAGGGTTAAGCCTGAGCCCCATTTTTCCATGAAGTATCGTCCCCTTTCAGGTTAAGGGTTAAGCCTGAGCCTCATTTTTCAACGAGGTATCATCCCCTTTCAGGTTAAGGGTTAAGCCTGAGCCTCATTTTTCCACGAGGTATCGTCCCCTTTCAGGTTAAGGGTCAAGCCTGAACCTCATTTTTCCATGAGGTATCGTCCCCTTTCAGGTTAAGGGTTAAGCCTGAACCTCGTTTTTCCACGAGGTATCGTCCCCTTTCAGGTTAAGGGTTAAGCCTGAGCTTCATTTTTCCACGAGGTATCGTCCCCTTTCAGGTTAAGGGTTAAGCATGGACCTCATTTTTCTACGAGGTATCATCCCCTTTCAGGTCAAGGGGTTAAACCTGAGCCTCATTTTGATGAGGTATTTCATTTGTCATCCCATCCAGGTTAAGGGCTAAGCCTGAGCCTCATTTCGATGAGGTGAATATTCTTATTTATTCTTTATGCTATATCTACCACCATCATTTGAACTAATTCTTTCATACCTAGTCAAATTTATCTAACTGGGGCATTTTTATAGTCTGAATTTGGTGTGTTTTTCTTTGCCACTAAGCTCGGCCTCTAACCGGCTTAGCAGCAAAGAGGGGCATCTGTAATGTAACGCCCCAACTTTTTATAGTGAAATTTTTGGAGTAATTTTCTTTTTCTTTTTTTTTTGAAATAGCGGAAGTGCGAAAAACACAAGTCGGGTGCATTACAGGGTAAAAACAGAGAAGTACCAAAAACATATCATTCATTAATTGAAACATTAATGACATTAATTACATCTCATAACAGAAATGTAAATCTTCTAATCAGAGTTCAAATAGAAAACACTGAAAAACTGAGATCTCTTGACTACTTCAAAATGCGACGCCACGATGCTCCATTTATGCGTTGCCTGAAAAACATTTAAAGCAGAAGGGTCAGACTCCCCTGTCTGCGTAAGAAGCAAAGTATTTATATGTGGTGCTCAGTGTCCTGTGTACAAATATATGCAACAACTATAGATATAACTAGCATAGAAGTTTATATCATTCTAAGAAGAAAATTATGATTTCTAATTCATGATACAGTGCAAAAGATGACTGAACTAAAGGTATATTTATCTACATTAGTACAAGTTGTAGATTCCACAAGTTTCACTAAAGCCAAATCAACAATATATAATTCTTCACAGATAAGTTTCTAGTCAACTTAAATTATTTAATGCTTATCTTACTCTTACCCTGTGGGTACACACAGGCATAGACCTTGTAGCGGACCAAGACCATACAGTGAGACACCTAGCTCTCACGAAAACACGAACGTCCATGAAGTACGTACCACCTACCCTCTCCATGGTAGACCATGGGTCCAATAACATACACAATCTTTCAGGTGTACCCAGAGCCCTGGGAAACCAGTAACATATACCATTTTTAGGCATACCCAGAATCCCACATATTTGATTTATATGTGTATAAATTTTCATTCTTTTTTGTTTGGATCCAGTAACATACATATTCTTTCAGATGTACCCAGAACCCTGGGAAACCAGTAACATATACCATCTTTCAGGTATACCCAGAATCCCATATTTAATTTATATGTGTATAAATTTTCATTTTTGTTTGTTTGGATCCAGTAACATACATCTTCTTTCAGATGTACCCAGAACCCTGGGAAACCAGTAACATATACCATCTTTCAGGTATACCCAGAATCCCATATTTAATTTATATGTGTATAAATTTTCATTTTTGTTTGTTTGGATCCAGTAACATACATCTTCTTTCAGATGTACCCAGAACCCTGGGAAACCAGTAACATATACCATCTTTCAGGTATACCCAGAATCCCATATTTAGGTTATGTGTGCATAAATTTTAATTTTATTTATTCTTATGTGCAAGTCATTGCACCACAGGGGATTTTCAAAAACCCAACTCATACTCAGGTTGATCTTAGTATATGCACATTACCCATCGAATGCCTCAAAGGCACCAACCACAATTTCTCATAATTCTTGTTCAACTTTGTGTCGAGTACTTAAACATTCAACATTTTCAGTTTTGTTTATGAGCTCGAGTATACGCTTAGTACACCCACTCGTTATGCCACAACATGGCATTATCCAACTTTATCATGTGTGTTCCATGTGTTGGACATAATCCTAAAGTCCATATGTGAATCACATATTTAGTTTACCATCGCAACTATTTCCTTCATAGATATTTCAATCGCATTTCACCTAAAAAGTCTTCAGAAAAACTTTTCTAAAAGAACCCTTCACGAAAATCATTTTAGAAAACTCTTTACTCAATTTTTCATGTTTATTAGTCGACCAATAGACTCACCGGTCGACCAACTCTTTTTGGCTTCAAATCTTTTAAGCAAAATGTTATTTTTTTGTAAAATTAGTCGACCGAAGAATTTATCAGTCGACCGGACAGAATGTCCGTTTTCTGAAAAAATTTAGCAGCAGTCGACTGAAGGGTTTATCAGTCGACTGATCATAAAATTAGTCGACCGAAAGTTTTATCAGTCGACCTGACAGAATGTCCGTTTTCTGGAAAAATTTAGCTGCAGTCGACTGAAGGGTTTATCAGTCGACTGAACAGAATATTAATTTTCTGAAAATTTTAGCATCAGTCGACTGAAGGTTTTATCAGTCCACTGATCAGAATATCTGTTTTCTGGAAAAATTTTAGCATCAGTCGACTGAAGGTTTTATCAGTCCACTGATCAGAATATCTGTTTTCTGGAAAAATTTTAGCATCAGTCAACTGAAGGTTTTATCAGTCGACTGATCAGAAGGTCTATTTTCTGGAAAAATTTTAGCATCAGTCGACTGAAGGTTTTATCAGTCCACTGATCAGAATATCTGTTTTCTGGAAAATTTTTAGCATCAGTCGACTGAAGGTTTTATCAGTCGACTGATCAGAAGGTCTATTTTCTGGAAAATTTTTAGCATTAGTCGACTGAAGGTTTTATCAGTCGACTGATCAGAATGTTTGTTTTCTAGAAAAATTTTAGCATCAGTCGACTGAAGGTTTTATCATTCGATTGATCAGAAAGTCTGTTTCTTGGAAATTTTTGCAGCAGTCGACTGAACATATTATCAATCGACTGAACATATTATCAATCGACTAACTATTGTCCCAGTCGACTAATTTCGCTGTTTTTCTGTAACTTTTAAAAGGGTGTATCCTTTTATTTTTCAAACCTTTTGATCATTCTAAATGGACTTTTTTGCCACCCCTTTCATCCTCGATGTATGAGATCTTTCAACTATAAATATGAGTGCATTCCACACTTAAAAACATCAAATCCAATCGAATTACCCAATAGGAATGGTATATCATTATTTTACCATGATGTGAAATAGCAATCACGTATCCATAACTTCAGACTTGATTAAAACCATTCAATCTACAAAGTGTGAAAGGTGTATTGAACAAGAAAATACAACCAAACAATAATTTCAGGAATCATAATCCGAGATACTTAAGGTTCCACGCCATTCACCTACTTTATTTTGTTTAGATCTTGAATCCGTCATGGCTAACGCCCACACCAGAAATATATGCATTTCTCTACATGGATTCGAACTATAGGTTTTGATATGAGTACTACATGTCACCAGGCATACACATAAGAACATAATGCCCTTACAAAGAACACCCCAGTGCCCCAACGTTGGCCATGGGTGAGAACCATCGACTGAACCACTACATATTGACCTATTGGCGAGTAGGTGTTTCAACTCATGCCACCTGGGTCTCGAGGCCCTAAATATACCTACATATAGGTGGTGCTTGTCGCGTAAACTCCATGATATTGCAACATAGATGTGCAACAAGGCATCGACCACTTATATACAAATAGCAATGCTCCTTACCTCTTTGGAGTCTCACGACGGCAAGGCTGCAACCCCTTCTCTTCGTTAGAGCGGCACCCCACGTCGATAATGGTTGTTCACGCGTTCAGCAAGGGAGGTCCACACAGTCCAACAATGGAGGTCGACCACCACCGTGAGAGAGAGAGGGAGAGAGAGAGAGATACGTCTAATGTAACTCCTTACCAAAAATCTCTCATTTAACTCCTCTATCTAGGGGGAAGTTACTAAATTTTCAAAGCATTAAATCTTCACCCAAATCTCACGTTTTTGGTGGGTGATGTCTATTTCCAACAATGCCCCCTCCTCTCTTTGGCATAATTTCCTCTAACTTCCCTCACTATTTTCTTTATGGGTATCCCTCTTCCATGTCACATGGGATTCTCTTTAATCCTTGGTAGAGCTAGATGAAAAAGCCAAAAATTTAGGCTTAACTTAATCCCACGTTTTTACCCTTTTCACCAAGGTAGAAATCATCACTTTCTTGTAAAAAAAATTAATTTATGCACAGGGGGGGGGTTGAACTTGGGTGGTGGTATCACACACCGTGTGTCCTACCACAACACCACACCATTACTTGGTGTTTACTTTTGTAGAAAAATCTCTTTATGTCACAATGGGACATTTTTCCTTGTTGATGGATTTCTTTCGTTTTCACATGGATTTTTTCACCTGTTTGGTCTAAACTTGCACTCGCTTACTCTAATTGTATTTTGGATCTCACGCTATCATCCCGAAACCATCGGGTTTTCTTACTTGGCCTCGTGAACCGGGTCGGATCATCGGATCTCGTTAAAGTCCGGATCCAAGTACCCTTTCCAGTATTCATTATTGGATTCGCTCGACTGGCCCGCAAGCCTCAAAATCACATTGAATATCTCATAAACCATATTATCTCACGTAGACACACATTTTTATTTCATTGAAAAATCTTTGAAATTCATGGGTTTTACATGTAAACACCCCAAATTTTCCACCTCATTTAGTATTCATCCATTTCATGTGTCATTGCTTATCATTGCATGAATTCTGCATATCGTTTCATTGCATTGCATAGCATTACAGGTCATTGCATCCCATTTTCGAGATCCAGCACTCCTGTTTTTAAAATATTTAATCCAGATTTCAGTTTTTAAAACTTCTCTTTCAAAATTAATTTTAAAACCTGGGTTTTTAATCAACATTATGTCATTTGCCAACCCCTACGACCTTATATTTTGAAATATTTTCTCAAAAAACAATCTGGATTCATTTCAAACTCAATTTCAATTGATTTTAATTCTCAGATGAGACCCATTTAGGTGGTGTCGCTCCTGGATTCCTTTACTTGTCAAAAATCTCCAAAAATTTCAGAGTCCTAGTTGGATCAGGACTCTTTTTCCAGAGTCCTAGTCGGATCAAAACTCTACTTTTAACTACCTTTTTACCTGTCTTTGAAGAAAACCTTTCAAAATCTTCTATTTTGGCCAAAATTTCAGAGTCCTAGTTGGATCAGGACTCTTCTTCAAGAGTCCAGTCGGATCAGGATTCTTCTTCAGAGTTTCAATTGGATTGGGACTCTAATCTTTTACAACTATTTTTATCTATTTTCAATCAAATCTTTCAAAATCTTTCAAAATGAGTCAGAAACTCAGATTTTTAGTCAAAATAGGACTCTGTTCAGAGAGTCCTAGTTGGATCAGGACTCTGATCCTGATTTCAATTTTGAGATAAATCTTTCAGAAATCTTTCAATCTACCAAAACTATTACACTTTTATCAAAGAATTTCAAAATTCTGAGGTTTCATCTCAGAGTCCTGATCAAATAAGGACTCTACCCCAGAGTCTTGATCGAAGTAGGACTATCCAAAATTGATTTTTATACTTCATTTTCACTGGTTTTCAAAAGCTTTACCCAAATTTCATCATTTGCTTATCAGAAAACTAAAATTCTTAGAGTTCTGATCGAATCAGGACTCTTTCTCAGAGTCCTAATCAGATCAGGACTCTAAACCAAAACTTCAATTTTATCCTATTTTAACTGTTTTTCAAAATTCGCTCATTTGTTTTCTCAGAAAATCCAAAAATTTGAGAGTCCTAGTTCAATCAGAACTCTGTCTTCAGAGTCTCAGTTGAATCAAAACTCTGTTCTATTTCAATACTTGTTATTGTTTTCACTATCACAAGTTCTTTCGTCTGTTTTTCAGAAAATACCAAAAAAAAATCTAGAGTTTCGGTCCGATCAGGACTTTGTCCCGGAGTCCTAATCCAGTCAGGAGTTTATTCTAGAGTCTGTTTTTACTTCTATTTTCATTTATTTTCATTTGTTTTTCAAAAATTAGGTCATTTTGTAGAGTCCAGTTAATCCAAGACTCTATTTCAGAGTCTTGATTGAGTTAGGAGTCTAACCCTGACAGTATTTTCTGACTTATTTCATCATTTTCGATAAAATCTTTTCAGAAACTCCTTCATTTGGCTTTTAAAATCCAAAATCTCAGAGTCCTAAAAGTTCAGGACTCTAACCCGGAGTTCAAGTTCGCTTGAGACTCTATTTTCAAAAATCTTGAAATTCAATTATTGATTTTAACCCCTTTTCAAAGTTGTTTTCAGTGTTTATTTCAAAGTTTTCAAAAATCGATGTTGGCCCACTCAGTTGGCACCATATACAGAGGAGTTCAGACCCAGTTAGGACCCTATGCCATTTCAAAACTTTTGATTTCAAGTCTACTTTTGAATCTCTTTTCAAAAACCTCTCATTTTAAAGTTTTAAAATCATTTTTTGAAAATTCAAGTGGAGCCCACTCGGGGTGGCGCCACATTTGAGGAAGTCAAGGTTAGATTAGGGTTAGTCATTGTCCTAGTTAGGTTAGGGGTTTAGAGGAGTCAAAATAAATTTTTAAAATCCATTTTATTTAAGTTTTAAACCATTGGTTTTTAAAGGTTTTAAATTCAGGTTTTAAAAACCAAATGTGGGTCCATACTAGGTGGTGCCACATTTGGACTTTCTAGGGTTTAATTAGGTGTTAATTAGGGATTAATTAGAGTCCATTTAGGTTAGAATTCTCTAAAAAAATCGTCCTCCCTATGTGGTTTATCAAAAACAATTAAAAAGAGTCCAAAAAAATCAAAACTCTTCCTAAACAAATCCAAAAAAAAAACTATAAATAGGGGACTTCAAGTGGTCAAAAGAGAACTCTTTTTCTCTCAAATTTTCGTGGATTCTCTCTCCTCTCCAGCACCTCCACCTTCCTCCATTGCAGCTGCAGCCCCAAGGTGAGTTATTTAATAATATTTTATTATTTTTTATTAGTTTTTTATGATTTTTCAATAGATTTCACCATGGAAACTCTTGTGTTCATGGATTTAACTATGGATTTCATTCAAGAACCCCAAAATCAATTTAAGAAGATGATCTAACCCTATTCCATGCTGTTTTTCATGATTCTAATACATTAGAATCGTTTATTGCATTATTTTTTATATTATTAACCGATAAAACATGTGATTTACCCTTTTAATGGGTTAAATCCATGCTTTTAAAGGTAACATCAAATTCCAGCCATTGATTCCCTGTATTTTATTTATTTTTTTGTTTATCTATGTTTATTACACGTTTTCCAGCATAGAAATAATTTTTATTTTACTATTTTAGTGTTTATTTTTTTGTTTTTCATTAGTTAATGCATGTTTTCTCAAGTTTCTTAGATTTCTGTGTGTTTTTAGTTTAGAACAGAAAAGAGCATGCTGTTTCGGATTGAAATATTCACTGTTAATTACTGATTTTTTTATATGTGATACATGAATATGTAAATGAACTACTGTAAAAAATCAGAGTTTTTGGGATTAGGGAATCCTGTCAGAAAACTCAGACATCAAATCGGGTTTTTAAAGCTTTAAAATCGTTGTTAAAATCAGAAAGGTAACTTGCTGTGATGATATTTTTCTCATTCTATATCCGATTTGAGATCTGTAAAATGCCATGGATTCATATTGATTAGATATATCTACTGTGAAATTTTGAGATTTTTTGATATTTGTTTAGTATTTTTCCTTTGACAGAAAGTGTGATTTTAAATTTAAAACTCGTTAGGGTTTACCAAAACCCTAATCAGATTTGTGTTGTTCATAAATCCCAAACCACAGATCCGATTCATGATCTATAAAAAGTGAGTATTATTATTTTTCTGTATACTATTTACTGTTAAAATTTCAGAAATTTTTGATTAAGTTTCCTATTTATGTCTGTATTTTCAATCTGAAGTAGTTGTTTTAACACTTGTTAGGTTTGTTAGATTCTAGTTCAGATTGCCGGAAGGGTTTCTCCCTAACCGGAGATGGTTTTTCCGATCTGTAAATTAGGAAATCTCTGTTTTTCTTCCTAGTTTATCTCTGTAAAAATTTATAAGTTTCATGGAGGATTGACCCCTGATTAGGGTCTAACTCTGAAATTGGTTGGTGACCTAGGTTAAAAATAGCTTATTTTAGGTTGTTAATGCAATTTTCAGATTAAAATAATGTCAAATTTTTTTTTTTGCAATTCAAATCTGATTTCAGGGTTATAATAAGTGTCTGGCCATATTTTATGAAATTTAGAATTCATTTGATGTCTAAATTAATCAAATTGCAAAACAGGGTCCCTGAAAGATCCAAAAACACTGCCAAAATCATAATTTTTGTGATATTTCTTTATTTTTGTGCATAAGTGTGTCTTTTTAGGGTCTATTCATGTTTATAATCATATTAGGGTGTTTCATGTTTGATTTTGTGTTTATTTCAATCATAAATCCCAAGTTTTTACCAAAATCTATTTTAGAAAACCCTGATTTCAAGGCCATAGTCTTGCTATCGGGGGCAATTTGGTCATTTGACCTCAATTTCGAAATTCTAAACTCTAATTCCCATATTTTTAATCATGTCACATCATATTTAGTTTGATTTATCTTTATTTGAATTTTAAAACTTGCATTTTATAAAATATCTTTCTGAAAACCCTAATTTCAAGGCCATAGTCTTGCTATCAGGGGTATTTTGGTCATTTTGACCCCAATTTTGAAATTTCAAATTTCATTTTCATATTTATTCAATCTTATTTCATATTTTATCAATTTTGATTTAAGGGAATTATGGAAAAGGCTTATATCTAGCAAAATCTAGTAATTTCTAGATATTACTGGATAAACGTAGAAAAGCCAACATATTTTCATTAACCAGTTTTTCTAGTTTTGCAGGGACATTGAAGACTTTATTTTCAGTCATTTAAATTCAATAGTGATGTAAATTAAATTAAATTTGGAATAAGAATTTAAATTTCAGCTTAGACTAGGATTGCATTGCATATAGTTTAATTCTGCAAATATTAAATGTCTGATGAATGTATCATTCATGCACATTTTCATAAATTCACTATGGTCTACACGAATGGCACATGCACTAGCTATTATGGAGTTGATAAACTTGGTGGAATCTGTATTTATGGCCATAGTCAGAATAAGAATGATACCCAGATTTGTAATCTTCGTATTAGCCACATTCAACCTACACTCTTAGGCTAACTTCAAAATGCACTGCATTTCTCAAAAATACAAAAAGGATTTCCTCAATTCCTCAAAATCAAGTGTTTCAAATCCATATTCATTCAATTCATTCATTTGCAAATTCCAATTTCAATTCAGAGAAATCAGTTTTCTCAAATTTTTCTAAGTCTTATTCAAAAAATCGATTTTCTCAAAATATGGATTTGCCAATGATATTTCAAGTATTTCCCAAGTTCCAAATTCGATTTTTCTAAGTTATATTTTCAATGTCAAAGTTCTAATTCAAAGAAATCAAGTTTTTTCCAAGTTATTTCACATTTCTCAAAATCGATTTTCACAAAACCTCTGGATTCTTCAGAAATCGATTTTCACTTTCTCAATATCTCAATCATGATTCACGATTTTCCAAGTGTTGTATTTTCCAAGAATCTCCAAATATTTTCCAATCTTTGAAGCAAACATCATGTTTTCAAATATGCATTTTCAGAAATTCATAGCACATGCCTGATTCTTTGTGCATTTAGGAAATAGAACATGATTTATACAAGTTGAGCAAAGCTAAGCACACAATTGATCCTTGGTTCAATTACCCCTGGTAAAGGTGCCAGGAACGGTTGAACCTCGTACCGACAGGCGAGTCCCATTCTTCGGAATTATCCCGCATTTTAAAACGGAGACGAGTTATTTTCAAAATCTTTTTCAAAGGTCAGTTTAACTCGCAAAAGTTAAAAATTTTAAGATGATAACAGACTCCTTTCATAATAATGCCCTGTACATTGTCGTTCGAGTAAGGAGAATGACAGTGCCCCATGTGCTGGTCGATGGAGGCAACAGCCTCAACATATGTCCTGAAATGACAGCAAAGGCACTAGGCATCAAGGAGGAAGAATACATTCCAGATCCTATCACCATATATGGATTCGACAACCATGGTCAAACGACAAAAGGAAAGATCTTCTTAGAAGTATTTATCAATTACTCAGTGCATTCAGTGCTCTTTCATGTGGTTAATGTGCCACCCACCTATAATCTTCTGCTCGGAAGGACGTGGATTTTAAATGCAAATGCAGTACCTTCCACCCTTCATCAATGCATAAAATGGTCCAAAGGTGGAATGATCACAACGGTACTGGGAGAAGACCCAGAAGAAAGGCTCCCGCAGCCCATGATCCCTCGACCGACCTTCACAGCAGATATCCCCAACATCAGGTAAAGTGAAGAAATCAGTCTCGGAGAAAGTCTAGAAATACTCCAGACATCAGAGTCATCTCTGCACACTGTATCCATGACCCGATGGAGAGGTCCTAAATTCTTCAAGATGGGAGGTCAGATCAACTACAACAAGAAAGGGATTAGATTTACTTCTGAAGCATGGTTATCAATTCTTCAAAGGACTGGGCAAAAAATGAAAATGGTCGCATCGAACCAGTGATTCAAAAGCATCGTCCCCACATAGCAGGACTAGGGTTTTTCGGTGAAAGCCATCAAAAGAAGGCTGTTTTTGTTAAGGGGGCACATTGAGAATCGTTTTTGTATTTCCTTTCTATTCCTTTCAAAATAAATGTCTCATTCTATCAATGTCTTTGATTAAAGTCAAAATCAATAAAATTTCAAGTTTCTTTGCCTATCTGGATGCCATCTGTTTCCTTTCTCTTTATCTTCTAATTTTATAATTCCAATGTCATTTTATGCATGGTTCTTTTTAAATGTTGTTTGTCTTATGATGGGTGATTTTACCTGAATCAAATTTCTTATCCAAAATTTCAGAATATTTTCCCGAACAATCAAGAAACTCGTTCTCAATCCAAAGGCTTTCCAAAAATCAACAACAATTCACCGAGTCAAAGCAAGCACAAAAGATGACAAATTTACAAAGCAGTCAGATGAGTATGCAGAATCGATCAATCTCTTCAAGAATTGCTAGAATTTTCCTTAGTTCAAAAGCAAGATGAACCATCTACTCTAATACAAGATCCGACTGAAGATGTCAATATAGGTTCAGAAGATAACCCCAAAATTCTCAAGATCGGAACCAGTCTGAGACAGGAAGAGAAGAAAAGGCTCACTAATTTTCTCAAGCAACATGAAGAAGTGTTTGCATGGACATATGAAGATATGCCAGGTTTAGACCCAAAATTAGTCGAACACCGCCTCATTTTAAAGCCAGATGCTAAGCCAATCAAGCAGAAGCTGAGGAAAATGAATCCCAGAATAGAACAACAAGTCAAAGAAAGACTCAAAGATCTACTCAAAGCAGGATTCATTCGAACTATTGACTACCCAGATTGGTTAGCAAATATTGTTGTTGTTCCAAAGAAAAGTAGCAAAGTGAGGATTTGCATAGACTTCTGAGACATCCATAAAGCGACTCTGAAAGATTATTATCCACTTCCAAGCATTAATCTTCTAATCGACAGCACAACAGGACATGTCATGTTCTCTTTTATGGATGGATATTCCGGCTATAATCAGATTAAGTTGGTCGCCCGCGATCAATCAAAAACTTTCTTTACTACGCTTTGAGGCACCTTTTGTTATACAATCATGCCATTTGGGCTCAAGAATGATGGAGCAACATATCAACGTGCAATGACCATCATCTTTCATAATCAGATGCGTAAAATCATGGATGCATATGTTGGTGATATCCTCATGAAATCTAAAGAGGAAGAAGATCACATCGAAGCCCTTGATCAAGTTTTTAAGTGACTCATTCTTTATTAGTTAAGACTTAACCCTCAAAAGTGTGTTTTTGTAGTTGAATCAGGCATACTGTTGGGTTTTCCGGTCAACCAAAAGGGAATTGAAGTTGACCCAGCCAAAGAAAAGGCTATCATTGATATGCCACCCCCAACTAATATCAAAGAATTGTGTAGCCTTCAGGGACACATGCAATCAATTCGACAATTTATTTCCAACTTGGCAATGAGATGCGAGCCTTTCAATCACTTGCTTAGAAAAGGAGTAAAGTTCAAATGGGAACCAGAATGTCAGCAATCGTTCAATCGGATCAAGAAGTATCTCCTCAATCCTCCCATCCTGAAGCCGCCAGAATTGGGAAAACCTCTTTTGTTATACATCTCAGTTAATCAAGTCGCATGCGGCGGATTCTTGGCGCAATATAAGGAAGGCAGCTTGATAGACCACGCTATTTATTATGTGAGTAAGACTTTCATAGATTATGATAAGAAATACTCCCAAATAGAAAAAACCTGCCTAGCCCTGGTATGGATGTGTCAGAAGCTAAGACACTACCTGCTGGCATCTGAAGTCAAAATCTTGTCTAAACTCAATCCTCTCAAGTACATCCTAGAGCAACCTTTTCTTAGTGGACGAGTCGCCAAATGACAAGTCTTGCTAATGTAGTATGACTTAGAATATGTCTCCGAACAATCAATCAAAGGTCAAGCAATTGTAGATCAATTGACAGATTTTCCTTTGGTAGAAGAAGTGAAAGCCGAAGATGACTTCCCTGATGAGCAAATATGTAATATCCAGTAATCTCTAATCTGGAATTTATTTTTTGATGGTTTCAAGAATATGGCTGGAATAGGCATTAGGATCTTATTAATCATTCCTGAGAAAGAGATGATTTCATTTTCTCTCAAGTTAGATTTCCAATGCACCCACAACATGGCCGAGTACGAAGCTCTAATTCAAGGTCTAAAGATTCTACTAGACTTCAATGTCAAGAGAGTGCAAGCTTACGGAAACTCATTACTCGTTGTCAATCAAGTCTGAACCGAATGACAAGTGAAAGATCAAAAGTTATTTCCTTATCAGAAAATCGTTTTAGCTCTTGTCATCAAGTTTGAAGAATTTCAGCTCTTCCATATCAAGAGAGATTTTAATCAAGTGGCTGATAGCCTAGCCAGCCTAGGCTCCATTATGGCATTCAAGAACGGAGAATCTTGTCGCTCTTTTGAAATTGGAAGAATCAACCAACCTGCCTTCCTTCCAACAGAACAAGTAAACCAAGCTGAACAAAAGAAGAAGCCTTGATATTACAATATCAAAAACTTCATAGAAACTGGTGAATTTTCTCCAGAACTCTCAAAGAAAGAGCAACGAGCAATTCAATGCATGTCTACCTGATATTTCATTCTGGCCAATGTCCTCTATCGTCGTGGATTCAGTTCAAAGTATTCCAGATACTTAGACGAAGACGAAGCCAAAGAAGTTGTGCGAGAAGCACACAAAGGCATTTGTGGTGGCCACGTCGGCTACCAAACCATTGTCAAGCAGATCATCAGAGCAGGTTACTATTGGAAGACTATGCAGCAAGAGTATTACCATTTTGTGAAAAAGTGTGTTCAATGCCAGATACATGCACCCTCTATTCATGCGCCAACAACATATTTGCAATCTGTTGTTTCTCCATGGCCGTTCTCTATGTGGGCCTTTGATGTCGTAGGTCCCCTCACTCCTTCTGCTTCAAATGGCCACAAATACTTTCTTGCTGCAACAGAATATTTCACCAAGTGGGTAGAAGCTATAACCCTCCGCACAGTAGAAGGCCGACACATGGTCTCTTTTATTCACAAGAGCATCCTTTGTCGTTTCGGCATCCCACATGACATCGTGTCAGATAATGGCAATCATTTCAAGAATGAAAGAATGAAGACCTTCTGCTCGAAGTTCAAAATCCATCATCATTTTTTTGCTCCCTACTACCTTTAAGGGAACGGTCAGGCAGAAGCTACCAACGAGATCTTAATTCGTATCTTGGAGCAAACTGTAGAAACAGGCCGCGACTGGCATGAGAAGATCCACGATACACTGTGGGCCTACCAGACCACCATTCGCACTCTAATAAATGCTACTCCATCAGAGCTGGTCTATGGAACAAAAGTAGTATTTTCCCTGCATGTTTAGAAGCCTGCTTTGAAATTCGCATCACTCCTAGAATTACCTCTTGATCAATACCAGCAACAACGACTGGTACATCTAGACTTGCTCGACGAGAGAAGGATAAAAGCAGCATAGCATGCTCAATCCAATCGCCAAAGAATAGTCAAGCAATATGCGAAGTCTGTCATCGAAAGGAGATTCAGAGTCAATGATCTAGTACTTCGAACCACAGCCTATCTCAAGCATCATCCCGGCGGGAAATGGTTGCCAAATTGGGAAGGTCCCTATGTCGTCAAAGAAGCATTACCCCGCAACTCATATCATCTTATCAATGCCGATGGGGTAGAATTACCAGATCCCATTAATGCTCGACACTTGAAAAAGTTCTATACTTGAAGCATATATTCTTCCTTTGTAATCTTCCTATTTCCCTCAATAAGGATCAAACTTTTTTTTCCCAGTTACACTAGGGGATTTTTAAATTTTCATTCTGTATGCAAACAGGATAAACAAATATCCCATTTTACACACTTGTGCACCCGTGTGCATCAATTTGCATTCATTTGCATTCAACTGCATTAATATCAATTTGGTCAGTATTGAGATTTCAGCAAAAAGTCCCATCACAATTCCTAATTGTTATTCAAAATTGAAAGACAATCATTAGCGCTGAACCAAAATCCAGTGCTTGAACTGGTATTATTTAAAAAATCCAGTGCTCGAACTGGTACATTTTTAAAATCTAACTTTCAAGTTGGTTTATATTTTCCTTTAAAGATTCGAGTTCTGACACGGGTTTTCCTTCAAATTAGTTTCCTTTAAACCGAGTTCCAACTCGGGTTCTTCGTCAAAATTATTTTTCCTCTGAAAAATCGAGTTCCGACTCAGGCTTTCCTCCAAATTATTTCTCCTTTGTTGATCCGGGTTCCGACTCGTGATCTCTTTACTTTATTCGAGCTCTGACCTGAGCTCTTCATTCTTCTTTGTTGATCCGGGTTCCGACTCATGATCTCTTTACTTTATTTGAGCTCTGACCTGAGCTCTTCATTCTCTTTTGTTGATCCGAGTTCCGACTCATGATCTCTTTACTTTATTTGAGCTCTGACTCGAGCTCTTTATTCTCCTTTGTTGATCTAAGTCACTTCGATCCCCAGTGTCAGTCAATCAATCAAATTTGACCTTTTGTCCACCAATTTCCAATTTAAATCTTTGGATCATTCAATTCTTCAATTTTGACCTCCGGGTCACCCAATTTCCAATTTTCAATTCCAATTACCAAATTCTCAATTTTGATCGTCAGGTCATCTAATTCTCAATTTTGACCTTCGGGTCACACAACCTCAAACCTTTGGGTCAACCAATTCTCAATTTCGACCGTTAGGTCATCCAATTTCAAACCTTCGGGTTACCAATTCTATCTCAATCATTTTTGACCTACGGGTCACCTTTGTCAATTATGGTTGTATTCATTCCGCCTATTGGCCCAATATCCAAATTTCAATCATTTTCTCTTGCGAGAGACCCTTTTAGGGAGAGTTCGAGGGAGCTCGTTCTTTTCGCATGCTATCCAATTCGTTCACCTAGCCCCTTTTCAGGGAGAGTTTGAAGAGACTCGTGTCTTCATGAACCGTTTGCAAAATAATTTCCAATTTCACACAAGAAACCCTTTTTATAGGGAGAGACTCGACGGAGACTCACTTTCCTTGTGGCCACCCCAATTTTCATACTAGGCCATTTTCATCATGGAGGACCCTCTTTTTAGGGAGAGTGTGATTGACTCGTTCCTTTCATGACCCAATTTTCTGACCTCACTATTATCGGCCCCCTTTCCATAAGAGAAGCCTAATATTAGGGAGCTTTGATGAAAGTTCAATTTCTCTTCGAGAGTTCATTTTGCAAACTCCTCGTCTTTAAATAGAGAATTCACCCAAGCCCTGTCTCCTCAAATCACCTAAGCTGCAATTAAATATCTGCAAAAGGGATCTCTCAATTGTCGTCAAGATGAAGGTGAATTAGGTGAGTTAGATCCCCGGGGCCAAAGAAGATTTGAAGCATCTCCAAGATGATGAAGTTTGTGACAGATCCTTCTAGGGAAAGTCCAAAGCACTGTCGAGATGAAGGCAGATGCGATGAAACTCCTGACAAACCCTAAAAGATATCTAATTTCCGCTATCATCCAAAGATCTCCAAACCATGAGCCAATATCATGAACATAACCCCTGAGGCAAAGAAGGATCGAAACATCTCCAAGTTGAAGGAGTTTGTGAAGTACCCTTCCCAAAAAAAAGAGAGAGAGATAGTAAGGGAAAAGAAAGAGGAAAAAGCCAGGACATCTCCAAATGAAGGATGATGTAATAAAGTATACCGAAACCCAAGAGAGTTCAAAAGAGTGCAGAAAGATTATCATGAGAGAAGCTCTTAGGATATCAAACTGCCAAATCTATCAAGAATCTTCTTTAATTTTGTGAAATTCTATTATCAATATTATTTTATCAATTGCTTTCATAATATTAAATTCTCACTTTTTTGTTCATATCAAGGAAATTGATAGCTTCCTTGAAGAAGGTCAATCGCAAGCAATTTGAATTCTAAATCTTGATTCTATGAAGTCAATCTCATTTGGAAGTAATACTTCAGGTAGAAAAGAAGGAATATTTTTGCAACAATATGCACCATTTTAAAATACTTTGAATCAACAACAAAATTTTCAATATTTTGACAATATTTTCTAGCTATCCTGACGTGGAGTGAGAGCTTGATATCCGTTTTTTATACAACCTGACACCATTTTCAATCCCTCTTTAGGACTTGATTACGGGAGTTTTCAAGATTCCTTCCCTTCTTTTATAATCTAAGAGTTTGGGCTCTCCGATTCGCAAACTTTCCTGTGTCCCCACTGTCCCACCATAGACAGTCCCATTTTGGTTCGAGGTCGAACCCCCAATCATTTTATCGCAAAGACAATTTCAAAAGCTGATTTAGTCTCAGCAATGAGGCACCCAAAATCAATCCCTTTTCAAGCTTTAGGAACCCCATTTTTCCTTCCTTTTGCAAAACCCCTAATAGATTTATTGTGCAAAATCCAAAGGTTCCATCATGGTCTCTTCCTTCGAGGATTCCAATTCATTTTCTGCCCAATCAGGATAAGGGTACAAACCTAAGCCTCATTTGATGAGGTATTTCATTTTTCGCCCAATCAGGATATGGGTACAAACCTGAGCCTCATTTTGATGAGGTATTTCATTCCCCAATTAGGTTAAGGTTACAAACCTGAGCCTCATTTTGATGAGGTATTTCATTCCCCAATCAGGTTAAGGGTACAAACCTGAGCCTCATTTTGATGAGGTATTTCATTCCCCAATCAGGTTAAAGGTCAAACCTCAGCTTTTTCCCATGCGAAGAATTTTCTGTCCCATCCAGGTTAAGGGCAAAAACCTGAACTTCACCACCACAGAGCGAATCTATTCCTCTTCGTTCTCCATTTCATATCTACCATCTTCATCAGACTAATATTTGTATACCCAGTCAGATCCTTCTAACTGGGGCATTTTTTTATATAGCCCAAATTTGGTGTGTTTTTCTTTGCCACTAAGCTCGGCCACAAGTCGGCTTAGAAGCAAAGATGGGCATCTGTAAACACCCAAAATTTTCACTCACCTCCTCGACACTTCCACCAGTCATCATGATCTTTCCTCTGAGATCATCAGGAGGGCAAAATGGTCATTTTTTGAGATGAGACCTTGCAGAAATTCATTCTCAATTCTCAAAATTTCTCTATTTAGACTAAGAAATATCTTTAAACTGCAAATTTTTAAAATCCTACTCTTGACAAGAAGCTAGAAATTCCAATTCCTGATTCAGAATGACATTTCATGAAACATGTCTTTGTATATCATCGCATGAGCATTTCATATCATTTCACTACACAACATATCGTTTTGAGATCCAGAACTTTTGATTTTCAAAATTATCAATCCAGATTCGAGTTTTAAATATTTCAAAATTGATTTCAAATCCCTGGGTTTTTCAAAATAGTCAATTTCCCTCGTCTTAACCCCCAGAACTCCGAATTACAAAAGTTTTCTCAGGAAAATGATTTGGATAGTTTTGATATTGATTTTCAAATTTCGTCACTTGGAAAGAAGGGGACACAACTTTAAATTTAGAAGATTTTATTTCAAACTTTTGCAAAAAGACTTTAAAGTTCTTTACAAAATCTTTGCATTTTTTTAAAAATATTTTTGCCCTGAAGGACCATCTTCCTTCTAAATTTTTGTAAAATTTACTTCATATTTTCTAATTAGCGTACTATATAAAAATCCCAAAAAGAATTTATTTATTTTGATTTTGATTTTTATTTCAAACAAATGACGTGGGACCCGCCTTGAAGTGACGTCACACTCAAATTCTCAGGTATTTCTCTTATTTTCAAACAGGGCCCACCCGGAGGTGGCACCAATTTATAAAACCCTCTTTTTAATTTTTAGTTTTATTTATTTTATGAAATAATCAATGGGCCCACGCATAGGTGGCACCTCACTAGAGCTCCCTGCAGAGAAAAGCAAATAAAATTTTATTTCAAAAAGTTTTTTTTATCCGGCTGAGGTGGCACCACCTTAAAAAAAAGATGGAAAAAACCCGTTTAACTCATTTTTTTATGTTTTTACTTTTTCAGCCCCCAAAAGGGCGCCACTGTGAAGCCCTACCCTAAAAAATGATTCACTTTACCTAAACCTTAGGTAAAATGAACCAAAGTTTTCAAATAAACAGATAGTCGTCCCCTTTTAAAACGGCGATTTTTCAAATTTTTTTTGAACTTCGATTTTTTTTTGAAACCTTTTCAAAAATCGGTTTGGAAGAACCTTGAAAGTTTGGATCTTTCGGAAAAGGAGGGCGTCGATCATTAAAAGGGGGATCGCCTCTCCCATTGAAGGGGAGGGACTCTCTTCTCACGGTTTCTGACCCCATTCGCCTCCAATAGAAAGAGAGAGGAACTCCAGCGATTTTGCAAAGGGGAATCCCCGACTCCCTCTAATCTGATCCCCCACCAGCTTCTCTCTCTCTCTTCTCCCCTCCTCTATCTTCTTCTTCTTCCCTCTCTTCTTTCCCCTGATTTCCCCCCTCCTTGATTGACTGAAGACAACTACTGCAACGGTAGCATTCCAGAAAGAACACTTCCCTCCTCTCAGCTTCTGTCGAGCCAAGGTAAGGATCATTATTCTTCCTCTGATTCATATCTCCTTTCTTCCTTTTCCTTGGATTGTCGATCCCCTATCCATTAACGCACCATATGCAATATCAGTCTGTATATAGCAGCACTGATTAGCATCTTGCAACAACGATTTGATCCTTTTGCTGGGTTACATCTTTCTCATAATCGCTTTACATATATTTTTTTTATTTTTCTGCATTCTATGTGTTTTCATTCCATCATATATTAGTTGTAGATGAATTTCCATATTTCGTTCAACATCATCTTAGGCATATTCATCTACGTCATCCAGTGTAATTTCATCCTACATTTTAGTTTCGGATACTTTGTACCTATGCATTGTTCACATTCATTACCTTAACATGTGTATTTCTTATTCATCACGCTATTCATATGTTTTTGGTCCATCAATATATTCATGCATTTTTTTCATTATAGCATTCATTTTTTTTTCTGCTCTGAACCATCATTCAACACTATAGATTCATCCATGATAGTATATTTTTATTGAGTGTGAAAAGAGATGCTCTGTAACCCCATTTTCTTCATTATATATGCATCACACAGTCTCTGCAAGGGTGGAGATATCATGGTTTTCTGGGGTTCAGTTGAATCCCCTCACCTTCAGCATATTCATTAACTCTGCTGACCTGCGCATATCATTTTTGTTCATCTTCAATATCCTGTATCACATTTTTTTTTACTGCATGTATCTCCCTCTTTTATATTTATGGTAGTTCAACTTTGTCATGTTTCCTTATCAACGTTCCTTATTAACATTCTGCAAATTCTATTTATTGTGTTTATTCTTTCGTGGTGTCTGATGTCATTTTGTTGTTTAACATATCTGTGGGATGTCTTAATTTGCTGTGTCCTCTTCTGATTTGATAATATATCAGTAGCCATGTCATAGTGTATTTAACATCACCAGTAACATTCTGTGTCTTTTGCTGCAATTCCCTGTGTAATATCTCTTATCACTAATTTGCTTCATGAAATAATGCTTGCCTCATTAACCTGAGTAATCCTAATCCTCATAACCTCTCGCTTCATTGTATTTTACCCAATATTTCAGCATTTCACTCTTTATGTCCCCAATCAATAGGAATACTTATCTGGATAAACTTTCTTTGAGTAATAAGAAAGAAGGTTAACCTTCTCAACTTTCAGCAGTAGATCTATTTGTGAGTGCCGTGGATCTCATTTCTTATCACAAGCAAGTGCAGTTCTGCCTATTCTTACTGTGAGCCATCCTACAGGCAAAATCCACCGTTAGGTTTCTAATGATGGTGTTGCAATACTATGCTTAAAACATTAGTAGAGATGTCACAGTTTGCAGGAAAACTAGACAGACATTTGTCCAGGAAATCGACCATCTCAAAAGGGTGAGGTTTTCTATTTATTTATAAACCTCAGCATGACAATGATCATTTGATTGACCACTTCAAAGCAGTGATTACTAACAGGAACATCACTTTCATCAATATATATATTGCATGTTTCATTTGCTCCTCCCTTTTGTATATTTCATGCATTAAGTTTCTTTTGGAGTCGGGTTGTTCAATAAAGCTATTACCCACAGTCCTTGTTTCGAATAACTATGAAGTTTCAAGGTGCCAACACCTGATTGGTATTCACTCCATGCATATTCAGATACTTTTGCATGAGTTAATATTGGCTAGTGAAATGTTTGATAGGCATTTATCAACTTTCATAATTGAAAACACTGATTTGCTGTGTAAATCCAAGTTACAGTCACTCATGTACTATGAATACTGTAAATAGTTGTTGTGTGGATAGGCTGTAAGTGGCCATTTGAAGGTATGACGAGTGTGAGAGAATGTAAATTGTGTTGTGAGCCTGAGTAAGATCATAAGTGTCATAGCATGAAGACATTATAGTTATGGTATTGTCAAGGCTACATTATATGGTCTATAATACTTATTGAATAAGCTGGCTAATAGTCCATATGCATATCTGTAACTACCTTTCCATCATACCCTATCTTTCTGTATACATTTCATATACATTTCCACATGTATTTATGTAGATACATTTTCATGTGTATTCAAGTAGATATGTTTCTATATACATATTGCCTTTAATATAAGTCTAAGCATTTAGGTATATATATATATATATATATGCATATGTCTCATTTAGCTTAAGCTTAGCATCTAGGCATTTTTATAAGCATCTCATATATACTTTAGACATTATATTTTCATTAATATATGCATTTCTATTGTAATCTAGGCATAATTGTCGGTACATTGGCCTTAATGTGAGATTTTCAATCTCCCTTTGCATGTTGTATTTCTTGTGTTAACCCACTTGGCAAGGAAATTTGGAAGATACGACTTCTTTTGGCTATATTTTTTTTTACTTTATGTCAGCAATGTAATAGTTAAGTGTACACATGGAATAATATTTACATTTACTGCTTAGATTAGGATGCATAGCATATAGTTTCTTTTTGTAATATTCTGACCATGATTCATGCATTTTATTTAGAAAATCACTTTGTATGAACACGAATGGCACATGCACCCACTCCTAGGAAGTTGATGAACTCGGTGGAGTCCATATTTACGGCCCTAGTTGGAATATGGACGAAACCCAGATTCAACATCTTTCTACTAGTCACACCGAGTCTACACTCTTAGGCTATCTTCCAAATAAGCACTGCATATCTTCAATTTTACAAAATATTTTAGAATTAACTAAGTAAATTACAAGCATATTTATGGCCATAGTCGAAATATGTGGTAATATTACCTTAGTTTAATTTTAAAATCGTATATTTTCTTGAAAAGATGTTTTCATAAAAAGACATTCAGTCATTCATATCATTTGGATCATGAAATCACCTACATTTCTTTTGATTTTCTCAAGAAAACTTCATTCTAAGGAAATCGATTCCCCAAGAAAATCTTGAAATTTCCAAAATCGAATTTTCCCAAGTCAGGTTTTCCATGATTTTCCTGTAAAATATGCTTTCCTTAGTTCCATTTTTTGAGCTTTGATTTTCCTTTACCAAAAAGAATTTTCCTATGTACCTTCAGTCATTTTCCAAAGAAAATTTTCAAATCTGGGAGTTTTCCTGACAAGCATTTTCCTTTTCTCAAGAATTCTTTCCATTTTCCAAGGATTTTCATCTATTCATTATTTTCCCAACTCTTTATGAATTTTAAATCCTTTCCTTAGGGTTTTCTTGAGAAATCAATTTCCATTTCTTTTTATGTTAGAAATATTTTCCAACTCCAAAACATTTTCTAGGCATACATCATGTTTTCCAATCTATAATTTACAAAAGTTTCATAGCACATGCCTGAATTCTCTGTGCATTTAGGATAAAACAGGATTTTGATAATTTAGCTAAGTCAAGCACAACTTTGATCCTTGGTTCGATTACTCCTGTTAAAGGCGTCAGGAACGATCAAACCTCGTACCGACAGGTCGAGCCCCATCCCATGGATTTTTTTCGCTATTTTCAAAATGGAGGCGAGTATTTCAAAACAATTTTCAAACTCTGGTCAAGTTTGACTTGCAGGATCGTTTCCCCTCTCTCCCGCAAAGAAGGGAAATTTTTTTGCGACGATAACAACCCCTTATTAAAGACGTTCTCCTTGTTAAATGTTTAAAACATAACCTCTTAAGTATTAGTCAAATGTATGACATAGGATATAATGTTAGTTTCAAACATGATGCGTGCCTCATAGCAGATACAAACGAAAATATTATTTTGAAAGGTATAAGAAAAAATAATGTATATGAATTACACCTAGAAAATATTACTGAACATTGTCTTATAGCTAATAATGACTCTCAAAATTTATGGCATATGAGAATGGGACATGTTAACTCTAAATATATTTCTAAACTGGCTAAAAATAACTTGGTACGTGGGTTACCTAAAATATCATTTAAAAAGGACTATTTTTGTGATGCTTGTCAATTAGGAAATTTGTCAAAATCATCTTTCAAATCAAAGAATATTGTGTCAAGTAAAAGACCTTTAGAGCTTCTCCACCTTGATCTTTTTTGTCCTTCTAGGGTAGCTAGTCTTAATCATAATAAATATGCTTTTGTCATTGTTGATGATTACTCAAGATTCACTTGGGTAATATTTTTGAAAAATAAAAGTGATACGTTTTGCGAATTTGAAATTTTATGTAAAAAGCTACAAAATGAAAAATCTTCTACGATTGTTAAAATTTGTAGTGACTGTTATCGTCGCAACATTTTTCCCCATCTTCCCTTCCTTGCGGAAGAGAGAGAGAAATGGTTTCGCGATTCAAACTTGACCGGATTTTGGAAATTGTTTTGAAATACTCGCCTCCGTTTTTGAAAATTGCGGGAAAATCCATGGGATGGGGCTCGACCTGTCGGTACGAGGTTCGACCGTTTCTGTCGCCTTTAACAGGGGTAATCGAACCAAGGACCAAAATTGTGCTTGACTTAGTGAGATTACCGAAATCGTGTTCTATCCTAAATGCACATAGAATTCAGGCATGTGCTATGAGAATTTTGGAAAATGTAATTTGGAAAATATGATGTATGATTAGAAAACATTTGAAGTTGAAAAGCATTTCTTAGGAAAAGATGGAAATCAATTTCTCAGAAAAACTCAAACGAAGAAGGTTTGAAATCTCAAGAAAGTTTATAAAGATTTGGAAAATCTTGAAGAAGGGAGAATCTCGAGAAAATCTTAAGAAAGTTTATAAAGTCTTTGGAAAACCATGAAGAAATGAGAATCTCAAGCAAATTTTGAGAAAGTTTAGAAAGACTTGGAAAACCATGAGGAAATAAGAATCTCAGGAAAATCTTAAGAAAGCTTAGAAAGACTTGAAAAACCATGAGGAAATAAGAATCTCAGGAAAATTTTGAGAAAGCTTAGAAAGACTTGAAAAACCATGAGGAAATAAGAATCTCAGGAAAATCTTAAGAAAGCTTAGAAAGACTTGAAAAACCGTGAGAAAATAAGAATCTCAGGAAATTTTTAAGAAAGCTTAGAAAGACTTGAAAAATCGTGAGGAAATAAGAATCTCAGGAAAATTTTGAGAAAGTTTATAAAACTTAGAAAATCCTGAAGAAGTGAGAATCTCAGGAAAAATGGAAGGAATTCTTGAGAAAGGATGAATATTTGAAAACGAAAGCACTTGTCAGAAAAAACTCGGATTTTGAGAGTTTTCTTAGGAAAATGATAGAAAATTTTGTAGGAAAACTCATTGGAGAAGGAAATTCAAAATTCAGGAAATTGAATTCCTGAGAATCTGGTTTTTTGAAATATCTGAAAATCAACTTGGATTCTTGAGAAAATGAGAAATTTCTTTTGAAAAGAATCTTAAGGAAATAACTTTTTAAGGAAAATCACAGGAAAACATTTGATTTGGGAAATCCAACTCCGAATATCATCATAGTTTCTTGAGAAAATCGATTCCATGAAGTGAAAATCTTTTGAGAAAATCATGAGAAAAACAAATGATGCAGATGATGTGAATGAATGAATGCACTTTTGAAAAGATTTCTGAAAATTTTATTGGAAAATTGTGGATTAAGCCAAAGTAAATCCTTCATATATTCTGACTGTGGCCATCAATATATTCAGGGTTTATTTGAGCTAATTCACAATATTTTGAAAACATTGGAAATATGAGGTGCATTTTTAAGATAGCCTAAGAGTGTAGGCTCAATGTGACTGGTAGAGAGATGATGGATCTGGGTCTCGTCCATATTCCGACTAGGGCCGTAAATATGGACTCAACCGAGTTCATCAACTCTCTAAGAGTTGGTGCACATGCCATTCATGTTCATCCACGATGAATTTGGAAAATTGAGATATATGCATCATATAATCAGGATATTACTGAAATCAAACTATATGAGATGCAACCTAATCTAAGCAGTAAAAGTAAATCTTATTCCAAAGTTTACATTGGATTGTTACATTGCATAACATAAAGTAAAAGAAAATTGAAATGGAGCCAGGGAATCAGCCTCTTCTAGATTTTCCTGCAAAATGAGAGTTAGGACAAAATAAACAAGGAAATGGACATATATATATAATATATACAACGAAGAGACATATAAATATATCAAAATGCTAAAATAAGTGTTAAATATCATGTAACGATGGAGGTGTAACTATATGAGAAAATATATGGATGTTCATACATGGCAATAAGAGCATATGAAGAGATATATATATATATATATAAGTATATATCTACGTATATATATATATATATACATATATATATACATATATACATATACATATAGTTAAATATATATAGATATACATATATATATAGATATATATATACATATAATGAAAAAATATGTACATACTAATGGAAATTACGTATAATAGGTAAAACCAGAAATTACAGGTATATACAGTTTCTGTAGGTGATTTCACACAACCATACTTCTCAAATTATAATGCAATTTCCAGTGAAAATGGGTATGGAGCCTCCCTATATATCCATAATGAAGCACGCCAAAGATGGTTGGGAGATCACGATTGGATATAGAGATATCCGTTCATGAATATGGCCAAATATCAAGACTGCACACTTGCAGCAGAAAATGAATATGTGCAGGAAATGGGTTGTGGAAGCATCATGGGCTATTTCAAGGATATCATGAAAAGGATATGAAAAACTTGGTGAATAGGTGAAAATGTCGTGGAAAATGATGAAATAATATGTATAATTGGTGCTGCAAATGGGCTGATATAGCAAACAAGAATTTAGCACTAAGCTAAGCAAAATCTCATAAAACCAAGGGTGATGTTCCAGCCATAGCTTCATAAAACAGGGACTTTAACAGCAAGCTAGACAAAATCTCATAAATCAAATGATGGTGTTCCAACATAACTTCATAAAACAGGAATTTGAATATCAAGCTCATAAATCAAATTATGAAGTTCCAGTCATAACTTCATAAAACAGAATTTTGAACATCAAGTTCATAAATCAAATGATAATATTCCAGCATATTTTCATAAAACAAGAATTTGAACATCAAGCTCATAAATCAAATGATGATATTCCGGCATATTTTCATAAAACAAGAATTTGAACATCAAACTCATAAATCAAATGATAATGTATTTACAAGAGTAAGAGAAAAGAAAAATACATGTAATAGCAAATACTCATGAAGGGATATATATATATATAAGTATATATATACATATATATATACATGTATATATTCATATGTACGTATACACGTATACATATAGGTATATATACAATAGATATACATATACATATATATATATATATACATATAATAAGAAAATATATATGTTTAATGGAAATTCCATATAATGGGTAAAACCAGAAAATATATGTATATACAGTTTCTGTAAGGGATTTTACACAGTCATATTTCCCAAATTACAACATATTTTTCAACAAATTCGGGTATAGAGCTTCTCTATATATCAATAAATAAGCGTGCAAAATATGGTTTATAGACAATGAATGGATATAAAAATATCCATCCGCGAACATGACCGATTATCAAGACTGCACATCTGCAGAAAAGTGAATGGGTAAATGCATAACATGCAAAATGTGCAGGAAATATGCTGCAATCACCCTTGATCCTTCTTCATGTTGCCTCAATATCCATTGGTACAGTTTCTCCTGATGAATATTTAACAAACATAAGCACAAAGATAAATGAAAATAATAACAAAAAAAAAAAACAACCACATAATAGTGATGTCTCCCAATCGCAGAAATCAACCGACTTAAAAAGCATTTGTTGCATTCCTCAGCTATTGTTCCACTCACATGGGAAGATGAAGCCTCTTGCCATGAGACAATGTTCTTCTCTACATATGTTCCTCAGTGAAAAAGAATCAGATTTCTTTGTTTACTCGATAACATATACTCCAGCATGCCTAGTTTGTTGAAAACATAGGCCTGTAAATAAATTTTGCTTCCTGAAACTCCTATCTTTTTCTACATAATACAGATTGGTGATGGCAACCAAAGCATCGACAGGATACAGATAAACCAGGCTACATAATCCAGCTTTGCTAGTGTTTAGCTCTAGGGCCCTCGACTTTGATCCTTGAACAACTTAAGCTAAGTCGTCTAAGGCTACGCAACACACAAGATTACCATTGATTCCCTTTAAACATACACTCTGAACATAGCAATCAACATCTAAAATTCAGTTTATAGAAGAGACCCCAATTAAACAAATGATAGTACAGCCATCTCCATTGGCTTCTATCATCAGCACACAAAAGACTTAGAAGAAACCAATCCACACTCTGGAAGTCCAAACTACACAGCTCGAGATAAACATAAATCGGGAATTTAAAATGCCCACAATCTACAAACAATAAATCTAGCACAAAACCCAAAAGAATAAGAACACATCCAGACAAACAAGCAAAACAACTTATAATCTCTTCAATAAATAAAAAAAAAAATGCAGAATATTGTTGTACCAAATGATGGGTAGATAGCAGTAAAAGAGTGATTCTTTGTTGCTGGGCTAAATGAAAATGGAGAAAGGAATGGGCTGGATCTCCTGTAACCAGCGATGAAGAGGCCTGATCCTCTTCTACTGGGCTGAAGGGAATGAGCAGCTGCCTGTTGGATCCTCTGCTCCCTGCAGCATGCCACCCAACCCACCAAGAGTTTGAAGGATTGGAAACTTCTTCTTGCTGGATGGAGGAGACCTGCGATGGGAACCTTGTAGATCCCCTATTCCAAAACCTGCAGAAGGCAGATGAGGGTCGATTTTATATTGTTGGGCTGAAGGAAGATGGGCAGTTGTTGGAGGTCCTGCGGCTGAAATGAGGATGGCAATCGGCTGGAGGTGTTTGATGGCTGGGCTGAAGGCAAAAGGGGCAGCAAACGTTGGGTTGTGGCTGAATGAAAGTGGAAAGCAACTGATGGAGTTCACGCTGGATGCAGGAATCGCCGGCTGGAGGTGTTTGATGGTTGGGCTGAAGGCAAAAGAGGCAGCAACCGTTGGGCTGTGGCTGAATGAAAGTGGAAAGCAACTGATGGAGTTCACGCTGGATGCAGGAATCGCCGACTGGAGGTGTTTGATGGTTGGGCTGAAGGCAAAAGGGGCAGCAACCGTGGGCCTCCTGTTGTGGTTGTTGCTTCCTTTGCTGCTGGAAAGAAATCTCTTGCCAAAACCCAACAAAACCCAAAAAAAATCACAAATTTTTCCTCCTCCTTTCTCGGCCAGGCTCCCCTCCTTTAAAGATGTTCAGCCTCTTCCTTTTTTTCAAAAGATCGCAGCTTCCCTTTTTTGAAAATCCGTTACCTTCGTTGAAGATTTTGAAACTGAAACATTAAAGTAGCCGTTTTTCAAAAGGGCGCTGCTGTATTTTTTTCAAAAATGTGTTTCATTTACCTAAGTTTTGGGTAAAATGAATTTTTTTTGAAAATATGGCTGTGGCGCCGTTTGGGCCGTTTCCTTTTAAGATTTTAGGTAAGCAAATTAATGAAAAGAAGTAAAAGAAATAAAAAAAATAAATAAATAAAAAAAAATGAATAATGACATAAATGAGAGGCTTTTATGGAAATGCCATCTCATTCTACTTTTACAAATAAAGTTTTTGTTTTGTTTTTGCAAGTTTTTTTTTTTTTCAATTGGTGTGCCACATGTGTGTGGGCCCACTAGCTAAAAATAAATAAATAAATATTGAGAAATGAAGAAAAATTTACAAATTGGTATGAACTTCGGGTGGGTCCCGCTTGAGAATAAGAAGCTTACCTGGGAGTCTGAGTATGATGCTAGTTAAAAGGCGGGTCCCACTCCATTTATTTGAAAATACGAGATAAAACATTATTTATTTTCAAGTATTTGGAAAAATTGGGTTTTCAGGGCAAAAAATATGGATAAATGTAAAAAAAATTTATAAAGAGATTTAAAATCTTTTGCAAAAAGCTTTGAGATAAAATCTTTAAAATCAATATCCAAATATCCAGATCGTTTTTCTTGAGAAAATTTTTGTAATTCAAAGTCCTAGGGGTAAAATGGGAAAGATTGGTAATTTTGAAATCCCAGGGTTTTTTTAAAAATCAATTTGAAAAAGTTTAAAAAATCAAATCTGGATGGACAATTTTGAAAATCAGGAGTTCTGGATCTCAAAATGACATGTTGTGCAGTGAAATGATGCAATGCTATGCAAAGACATGTTCTATGAAATGTCACTCTGAGCTCGGACTTGGAAATTTTAGCTTTTTGTCCAGAAAAAGGATTTTGAAATTTTGCCATTTGAAGATGTCTCTGAACCTAAATATAGAAATTTTGAGGCTCAAGAATGAAATTTTGGACTTTCTGCAAGGTTTAATCTCGGAAAATGACCATTGTGCCCTTCATTGCTTTCGGAGAACTGAAATGTGCCGATTGAGGGCGATGTCAAGAAGGTGAGTGAAAATTTGGGGTGTTTACAGATGCCCCTCTTTGCTACTAAGCCGGCTTATGGCTGAGCTTAGTGGCAAAGAAAACACACCAAATTTGGGCAATATAAAAAAATGCCCCAGTTAGAAGGATCTGACTGGGTATGAAGAAACATTAGCCCGAGGAAGATGGTAGATATGAACAGGAGAAATGAAGAGGAAAGACTCACTCTGTGAGAGTGAAATTCAGGTTTATTCCCTTGACCTGGATGGGACAGAAATACCTCGTATGAAACGAAGCTCAGGTTTTAACCCTTGACCTGATTGGGGGAATGAAATTATCTCATTAAAATGAGATTCAGGTTTGTACCCTTAACCTGATCGGGCAGAAAATGGAATACCTCCTTGAATGAGGCTCAGGTTTATACCCTTATCCTGATCGGGTGGAAAATAGAATTTTGGAAGGTGAATAAGACAACTTTTCTTGAAGATGAACGAGGCGATGGAAATGGAATTGTAAGAGGCAATTTTGGAAAATGATCAAGACGATCCGGTGAATTTTCATCATCGTGAAATATGAAGAAGGTAAGGAGTAAGATGACTATTTCGACAATGTGAAAGATGGATATGGCAATCTTTTGACGAGAATAAGGTAACTCTTTCGACAACGCGAAAGACAGACAAGGCAAACTCTTTTAGAGAAGAATAAGGCAACTCTTTTGACAACACAAAAGATGAATAAGGCAATTTTTCCAACGAAGAATAAGGCAACTCTTTCGGCAACGCGAAAGACAAACAAGGCAAATTCTTTCAGAGAAGAGTAAGGCAACTCTTTTGACAACGCAAAAGATGAATAAGATAATTCAAAGGAACAAGGCGATTCTTTCGACAACGCGAAAGATGACAAAGGTAATCCAAAGGAATAAGGCAATTCTTTCGACAACGCGAAAGATAACAAAGGGTAATCCGAAGGAAAAAGGCGAGTCTTTCGACAATGCAAAAGATGACAAAGGCAATCCAAAGGAATAAGGCAATTCTTTCGACAACGCGAAAGATGATAAAGGTAATCCAAAGGAATAAGGCGAGTCTTTCGACAACGCGAAAGATGACAAAAGGCAATCCAAAGGAACAAGGCAATTCTTTCGACAATGCGAAAGATGACAAAAGGCAATCCAAATGAACAAGACGATTCTTTCGACAATGCGAAAGATGACAAAGGCAATCCAAAGAAACAAGGAGATTCTTTCGACAACGCGAAAGATGATAAAGGCAATCCAAAGGAACAAGGCGAGTCTTTCGACAACGCGAAAGATGATAAGGCGATCCAAAGGAATAAGGCAATTCTTTCGACAACGCGAAAGATGATAAAGGTAATCCAAAGGAACAAGGTGATTCTTTCGACAATGCGAAAGATGACAAAAGGCAATCCAAAGGAGTAAGGCGATTCTTTCGACAATGCGAAAGATGACAAAAGGCAATCCAAAGGAGAAAGGCGATTCTTTCGACAATGCAAAAGATAACAAA
Source organism: Nuphar pumila (assembly GCF_984573655.1). Classification (NCBI taxonomy): domain Eukaryota; kingdom Viridiplantae; phylum Streptophyta; class Magnoliopsida; order Nymphaeales; family Nymphaeaceae; genus Nuphar; species Nuphar pumila. The sequence continues at coordinate 69,950,297 of NC_143252.1, read as the reverse complement.
GGTAATCCAAAGGAACAAGGTGATTCTTTCGACAATGCGAAAGATGACAAAAGGCAATCCAAAGGAACAAGGCGAGTCTTTCGACAATGCGAAAGATGATAAAAGCTATCCTTTCGGAGATAAGGTTAATCTTTCAATAACGTGAAAGGTGATAAAGGAAAATCTCTCAAAGGGGTCAAGATACATCAATATGGACATCAAGCTCTCACTTAACGTCAGAATAGCTAGAAAATATTGTCAAAATGTTGAAAATTTTGTTGATTCAAAGTAATTGAAAATGATTGTGAAAATATTCCTTCTTTTCTACCTGAAGTATTACCTCCAAACAGGATTGACTTCATAGAATCAAGATTTGGAATCCAAATTGCTTGCGATTGACCTTCTTCAAAGAAGTTATCAATTTCCTTGATATGAACAGGAAAGAGAATTTGATATTATGAAAGCAATTGATGAAAGAATACTGATAATAGAATTTCACAAGATTAAAGAGGATTCTTGATAGATTTGGCAGTTTGATATCCTGGGAGCTTCTCTCATGATAATCTTTTTGCGCTCTTTTGGCTCTCTTGGGTTTTTTTTTGCTACCTTCTCCTTCATTTTGGAGATGTTCTGGCTTTTCCTCTTTTTCTTTTTCCTCTCTTGCTCTCTTTTGGGAAGGGTACGTCACAAACTCCTTCAACTTGGAGATGTTTTGATCCTTCTTTGATGATATTGGCTCTTGGGTCAGAGATTTTTTGGATGATAGCTAAAATTAGATATCTTTTAGGGATTGTCGAGAGGTTCATCGCATCTGCCTTCATCTCGACAGTGCTTTGGACTTTCCCTGAAAGGATCCGTCACAAATTCCGTCATCTTGGAGATGTTTCAAATCTTCTTTGGCCCCGGGGGTCTACTCGCTTAATTCGCCTTCATCTTGACGACAAGTGAGAGATCCCTTTTGCGGATATTTAATTGCAGCTTAGGTGATTTTAAGGAGACAGGGCTTGGATGAATTCTCTCTTTTTCTAGTGCTCAGGATATTTCCACTGCCTCATTTTCATAAGAATGGTCTCTAAAAATGTTCCATTGACTGCGATCAATATCAATCATCTATGGCTTTGCAAAACATTGAATCTTCTTTTCTAGCCATATCGAGGATTTATCCTTCATCCTTTTGGTTGGCCAATAGAAAGAATTTGGATTTTGAATCCCTCTTCACAAAAGCTTTGCCTTTTTGGAAGTGATACTGAAGGTAAACTGAGGTAAAATTTTGTGAAATAAAATTCTGAAATCAACAAGTAATTGATTGACAAATTGACAAAGTGTTCTTGAAATCCTTAGTAAAAGAGATCGCTTGACATCCGGGTTGACACATCCCTGACGATGGTACTCAATTTCGAAAGTAAATCAAATACGAAGTTGAAATTTTGAAGGTAAGTCCTAGCATAAGGCTGGATTTTGAAGGTAAGCCTAACTCAAAAGCTGGTTTTGAAATACCATCCGAATCAGGACTCAGGTTTTACAGGTAAAGCTGGAAGATTTGAGTCAAAACTCGAGCCTTCGAAGAAAAGCTAGGAAGTTTGGTTTCTAAGGAGATAAAGTTTGGGTTGAAACCCAAATCTTAAAAGGAAAAACTAGGTCAATTCATATTTTTGAGTCGAAACTCAAAATATTCAAAGGAAAGTTGGAAAGTTCGAGTCGGGGCTCGAATCTCAAAGGAAAATCTTTAATCAGAAGATTGAATTTTGAAAATCGACAGTGCAAGGACTGGGATTGAAAGTTTTGAGAATGGCCAGTTAGAGGACTGGATTATTTGACTTGCAATGAAAAAAGACCATCATATTTAGATATATGTGGTCTGATTTTCAGGATTAACCCCTTATCCTGAACGAGGATATGAATAAAATTTGGAAAATCATGGAAAATGATTCAGGTTTATCCCTTAACCTGAAGGGGAAGATAATGGATGCAGAATTAATGTAACATGAAATGCAAATGCACATGAAATGTAAATGAATGCAAAATTAATGCAAGTGAGTGCATATATATGCAAAATGAGAAGTTGGTTTTATCCTGCCTGCATACAGAATGTTTTGAGGTAAAGATAGATTTTTCAAAAAAAATGCCCCAGTGTAACTAGGGAGGAAGATTTTGAATACAAAGAAGGATAATCGAGGAATAAGGTGACATGCTTCTTGATTGAGGGACATCCTCAAGATCATTCCTCACAAGAGACATATTGTGAAAAGGAAAGAGACGCAAATAAAATGGTGCCAAACTATCGGCAAATTTTATTGATGCTTAAAAATCGAGGAAAGGAAACAAAATTATATCATCCCTTCGACATGAATAAAGTGCTTGCACATGAGATCTTTAAAGTAAAAGGAAAATGTTATTTTGAAAGTGAGAAATCATTTTGGGAAGAAAATCAACTGCGAGGTTGATTTTGAGGAATGATCAGCGTGAGAGCTGATATTTGAAAAGGGGAATCAATACGATGGTTGATTTTGAAGAGAGATCATCATGAGGGTTGATTTTGAAAATGAATTGGTTTAACAATAATTTTGGAAAAGAAAATCAACACAAGGGTTGATTTTTAAAGATAATGGTTCAAAATTGAATTTAAGAAAAGAAGATCACCGCGATGGTTGATTTTTTGAAAAAGATTGGACCGAAATATTAACCTTTTGGGTGATCATAACAAAGATGTTTGTAGAAAATTTTCAAAAATTGCACGATTTTTGAAAAACCCTCATAGGTAATTTCATTTCTCTCATAAATTGCCCCTCGTCTTGAAAAGAATGGGCAAAGAAGATTCTTCAAAACAAAAACAGGTGGCCTAATGGGGCAAAAGAAAGAAGTATTTGATGAAGAAAATTGACATTTTATTGATAAGCAAAACCGATAACAAAAAGACAACCTATTTATAAGCACTCGACCAAAAGGTTGCAAAACTGGGCAGACTTGCCCTTATGAGGTGACTGGCAAAATGAACGAAAGAAAACAGGAAACTTTAGCATCGTCAATTTTCTGAATGATCTGGGAAAGGCTTGGTCAAGATGGCCAGCTCTTCTTCTTCTTCTTCTTCAGCAAGGAGGCTCTTGTCAATGCAATCCTGAATAATATTTTTGAAGACAAAACAATGATCAATGTCATGCCCCACTGCCCGATGGAACTTGCAAAACTGATTCTTGAACCTTCCCATGATGGTGGGAGGAGTTGTGGCCTTTGGAAGTTTCACTAATCCCTTAGCCAGCATGAATTCAAGGGCTTCTTCGAGTGTTTGTTTTAGAGGAGTGAACATACGATCATTACTCCAACCTTCACGCTTTATCTTTTCCTTTTGTGGAAAGTTGAGCTGAGATAGCTTGCTATTCTACCTTTCTTCTCGATCCGCATAGTTGCCCTTACTACTTTTGTTATCATTGCGGTTGATGTTGGCGGAGGAGGTGAAATTTGCCTTTTTCTTTGGATCTAGATTGTTCTTGACGAGGGTGATACCATCGTAGACACCGTTCTCCAACCCCATCTCGAGCCACTCAGCTCGTTCGGTAAGCTCTATGAAAGACTTGGAAGGAGAGGTGGAGATAAGACTTCTCAAAGGTTGTGAGAAGTTGTTCAGGATCAGCGATAAAGCATGCCTCTCTGATATAGGATCTCTCATTTTGTTGCAGGTCTCTCTCCATCTGCGAATGAAGTCCCTTGCCTTTTCATTTTCATTCTGCCTTAGATTGGAGAGATGGCTCAATGTTGGGAGCGTTTCAGTATTGAACAGAAATCGCTCAATGAATAGGTTGACCACTTTATCGAATTCTCGCAGCTCGATTGGATTGATATGCTCAGAGTACCACTTGGCGGCAGTGCCTTCTAAGCTACGAGGAAAACAGAGAAATAGGGCCCTATTGTCTCTCTTGAATTTGGAGCATTCGGCGAAGAACATGGCGAGATGGGCTTTGGGATCACCAGAACCATCAAACTTGATGAACTTGCGGGGCAGATTTTCCAGTTCTTCATCTCCTTCTAATCCATCATAAAAATCCTCGCTAGTGAAGACTTTCTTGCCCTTGTCGCGAGCTTGCAGGTCTTTAACAACTTTGGCCATTTCTTTGAACTGTGACTACAGGGGCTCTTCTGCAACTTGATTCTTTGATTTGCGACTCCTCCTTTGTTCTCGGCCCTGTTTCTGAAATGCCGGAGGCACCTCATATTCTTCATTGGTGTCTTCCTCTGATTCTGATTCATCTGAAATTTCCTCTGGCTGAATTTGCTTCTTGGAGTTCTTCTTATCCTTGTGCCCATGGAACTTCTCTCTGAATGGGTTCTTCTCTGCACTGGTCTCGGCCTGTTCACCCATCATTTTGGTCATCATTTTCTGGAACATGGCATACATCTGTGGGTCTATGCCATCCTCCTCTTGCTGCTGCTCTTGACTCACGGGATGATCCATTTCGCCTTTTGAGGCTGAGGAGTGCTGTGATGATGTGGTTCTTCTTCCTGACCTTGTTCGAACCATCAAATGTTGAGGATACTCTCTGCAGGATGAAGTCTTGATTAGACTCTGAGGGAACTTTGGATTGGGAAGAAAATGATTATTGACGATATGGTAAACAATTGGAAGAATATCCCATTACTAGGGATGGAGTCACTGCTGAAATCACGACAATTGTGTTGTCATTCTTTGCAAGAGAAATAACAACGGAAAATGTGCCTTGTTACCTAGGCGAGGTCGTCAACCATGAAAAAAAAACACCATTTTGAAGGAAAGAGATATCTCTTAGAAAAACAATCCGCAAACGGATTTAGAATAAGGAGAAGGCAAGTGGGTAAACAATTTCCATTGCAATAATCAAGGTATGCACGAGGAAAATAAGGTGAATAATTTTACAAATAGACAAAAGAATTGAAAATCCAATGAGAGAAAACATATGATTTTTGAAAAAAATTGCAGGCAGGATAAAAAAAAATGCAGCTGGAAATTCGAGATCCAGTAGAACGGAAGAAGGAAAAGTCACCTGGAGTTTTGAAAGAAATTGGATATTTGGGAAAATCTTCCAGGGTTTGAGAAAATAAAGGGAAAAGATGAGAATATAGGTATTTGAAAATATTTTAGGAAAAATATAGGAAAATAGAGGTAATATAAGAACAATCACATCCTGCACAAACATTTATGCATATACAACACTCCCTAAAAGGCTGACTCTAAATGCATCAATTTGAAAACAGCTGTAGGACCTTAATCCTAACTCTAGGCTCAGATCATCTTTGTCCAATCCAGTTATGCTGATATACCCTAACCGAAATTCGAGGTACGTCGCATATAATTTCAACTCCGGTTCTAAGGTAAGGTTTTCCAACATCCTTGAGCGCCTACCGATATACTTCGGACTGTGGCCCGCAGTACGTGGTAGGGGGTGTTAACCCAAATAATTGGCCCAGTTGTGAGGCTTTGTCCCGAACTAAGGTTCTGGAAGAGAGCCCAGCAACGTGAAGACCGGGTAATGATAGGTAATGGAGATTTTGAAAAATGATCACATGCAAGAAATAGATGGCTCTAAATCCTAGAGAGATAGACTTTTGAAAATCTTTGAAGAAGCATACATTGTTTGCATTCCGATCCTAAATTGAGGAGAGTTGTATTTAGACCTAAGTCTATGTGAGCATGAAAATATCTCCTCAATATAGTCCTACCAAACCATGCCTAAGCTATATGCAGTAAATGTCAGCTAGGTCAGAATCTAGGCTCCTAGGCTCACATGATATTGAAAGTAAAAGAGCTGACATTTTGTGAACATAATTTCGATAATTGAACTAAGTTAAGCACATTTTTGATCAGACAAAGACAGGTCCCATCACGGTCGCCAAACCTGTTATCGTCGCAAAATTTTTCCCCATCTTCCCTTCCTTGCGGAAGAGAGAGAGAAATGGTTTCGCGATTCAAACTTGACCGGATTTTGGAAATTGTTTTGAAATACTCGCCTCCATTTTTGAAAATTGCGGGAAAATCCATGGGATGGGGCTCGACCTGTCGGTACGAGGTTCGACCGTTCCTGCCGCCTTTAACAGGGGTAATCGAACCAAGGACCAAAATTGTGCTTGACTTAGTGAGATTACCGAAATCGTCTTCTATCCTAAATGCACATAGAATTCAGGCATGTGCTATGAGAATTTTGGAAAATGTAATTTGGAAAATATGATGTATGATTAGAAAACATTTGAAGTTGAAAAGCATTTCTCAGGAAAAGATGGAAATCAATTTCTCAGAAAAACTCAGACGAAGAAGGTTTGAAATCTCGAGAAAGTTTATAAAGATTTGGAAAATCTTGAAGAAGGGAGAATCTCGAGAAAATCTTGAGAAAGTTTATAAAGTCTTTGGAAAACCATGAAGAAATGAGAATCTCAAGAAAATTTTGAGAAAGTTTAGAAAGACTTGGAAAACCGTGAGGAAATAAGAATCTCAGGAAAATCTTAAGAAAGCTTAGAAAGACTTGAAAAACCATGAGGAAATAAGAATCTCAGGAAAATTTTGAGCAAGCTTAGAAAGACTTGAAAAACCATGAGGAAATAAGAATCTCAGGAAAATCTTAAGAAAGCTTAGAAAGACTTGAAAAACCGTGAGGAAATAAGAATCTCAGGAAAATTTTAAGAAAGCTTAGAAAGACTTGAAAAACCGTGAGGAAATAAGAATCTCAGGAAAATTTTGAGAAAGTTTATAAAACTTAGAAAATCCTGAAGAAGTGAGAATCTCAGGAAAAATGGAAGGAATTCTTGAGAAAGGATGAATATTTGAAAACGAAAGCACTTGTCATGAAAAACTCGGATTTTGAGAGTTTTCTTAGGAAAATGATAGAAAATTTTGTAGGAAAACTCATTGGAGAAGGAAATTCAAAATTCAGGAAATTGAATTCCTGAGAATCTGGTTTTTTGAAATATCTGAAAATCAACTTGGATTCTTGAGAAAATGAGAAATTCCTTTTGAAAAGAATCTTAAGGAAATAACTTTTTAAGGAAAATCACAGGAAAACATTTGATTTGGGAAATCCAACTCCGAATATCATCATAGTTTCTTGAGAAAATCGATTCCATGAAGTGAAAATCTTTTGAGAAAATCATGAGAAAAACAAATGATGCAGATGATGTGAATGAATGAATGCACTTTTGAAAAGATTTCTCAAAATTTTATTGGAAAATTGTGGATTAAGCCAAAGTAAATCCTTCATATATTATGACTTTGGCCATGAATATATTCAGGGTTTATTTGAGTTAATTCACAATATTTTGAAAACATTGGAAATATGAGGTGCATTTTCAAGATAGCCTAAGAGTGTAGGCTCAATGTGACTGGTAGAGAGATGATGGATCTGGGTCTCGTCCATATTCCGACTAGGGCCGTAAATATGGACTCAATCGAGTTCATCAACTCTCTAAAAGTTGGTGCACGTGCCATTCATGTTCATCCACGGTGAATTTGGAAAATTGAGATATATGCATCATATAATCAGGATATTACTGAAATCAAACTATATGAGATGCAACCTAATCTAAGCAGTAAAAGTAAATCTTATTCCAAAGTTTACATTGGATTGTTACATTGCATAACATAAAGTAAAAGAAAATTGAAATGGAGCCAAGGAATCAGCCTCTTCTAGATTTTCCTGCAAAATGAGAGTTAGTACAAAATAAACAAGGGAATGGACATATATATATAATATATACAACGAAGAGACATATACATATATCAAAATGCTAAAATAAGTGTTAAATGTCATGTAACGATGGAGGTGTAACTATATGAGAAAATATATGGAAGTTCATACATGGCAATAAGAGCATATGAAGATATATATATATATATAAGTATATATCTACGTATATATATATATATATACATATATATATACATATATACATATACATATAGTTAAATATATATAGATATACATATATATATAGATATATATATAAACATATAATGAGAAAATATGTACATACTAATGGAAATTACGTATAATAGGTAAAACCAGAAATTACAGGTATATACAGTTTCTGTAGGTGATTTCACACAATCATACTTCTCAAATTATAATGCAATTTCCAGTGAAAATGGGTATGGAGCCTCCCTATATATCCATATTGAAGCACGCAAAAGATGGTTGGGAGATCACGATTGGATATAGAGATATCCGTTCATGAATATGGCCAAATATCAAGACTGCACACTTGCAGCAAAAAATGAATATGTGCAGGAAATGGGTTGTGGAAGCATCATGGGCTATTTCAAGGATATCATGAAAAGGATATGAAAAACTTGGTGAATAGGTGAAAATGTCGTGGAAAATGATGAAATAATATGTATAATTGGTGCTGCAAATGGGCTGATATAGCAAACAAGAATTTAGCACTAAGCTAAGCAAAATCTCATAAAACCAAGGGTGATGTTCCAGCCATAGCTTCATAAAACAGGGACTTTAACAGCAAGCTAGACAAAATCTCATAAATCAAATGATGGTGTTCCAACATAACTTCATAAAACAGGAATTTGAATATCAAGCTCATAAATCAAATGATGAAGTTCCAGTCATAACTTCATAAAACAGAATTTTGAACATCAAGTTCATAAATCAAATGATAATATTCCAGCATATTTTCATAAAACAAGAATTTGAACATCAAGCTCATAAATCAAATGATGATATTCCGGCATATTTTCATAAAACAAGAATTTGAACATCAAACTCATAAATCAAATGATAATGTATTTACAAGAGTAAGAGAAAAGAAAAATACATGTAATAGCAAATACTCATGAAGGGATATATATATATATAAGTATATATATACATATATATATACATGTATATATCCATATGTATATATATACATAGGTATATATACAATAGATATACATATACATAGATATATATATACATATAATGAGAAAATATATATGTTTAATGGAAATTCCATATAATAGGTAAAACCAGAAAATATATGTATATACAGTTTCTGTAAGGGATTTTACACAGTCATATTTCCCAAATTACAACATATTTTTCAACAAATTCGGGTATAGAGCTTCTCTATATATCAATAAATAAGCGTGCAAAATATGGTTTATAGACAATGAATGGATATAAAAATATCCATCCGCGAACATGACCGATTATCAAGACTGCACATCTGCAGAAAAGTGAATGGGTAAATGCATAACATTGAAAATGTGTAGGAAATATGCTGCAATCACCCTTGATTCTTCTTCATGTTGCCTCAATATCCATTGGTACAGTTTCTCCTGATGAATATTTAACAAACATAAGCACAAAGATAAATGAAAATAATAACAAAAAAAAAAAAAAACCACATAATAGTGGTCTCTCCATCGCAGAAATCAACCGACTTAAAAAGCATTTGTTGCATTCCTCAGCTTTTGTTCCACTCGCATGGGAAGATGAAGCCTCTTGCCATGAGACAATGTTCTTCTCTACATATGTTCCTCAGTGAAAAAGAATCAGATTTCTTTGTTTACTCGATAACATATACTCCAGCATGCCTAGTTTGTTGAAAACATAGCCCTGTAAATAAATTTTGCTTCCTGAAACTCCTATCTTTTTCTACACAATACAGATTGGTGATGGCAACCAAAGCATCGACAGGATACAGATAAACCAGGCTACATAATCCAGCTTTGCTAGTGTTTAGCTCTAGGGCCCTCTACTTTGATCCTTGAACAACTTAAGCTAAGTCGTCTAAGGCTACGCAACACACAAGATTACCATTGATTCCCTTTAAACATACACTCTGAACATAGCAATCAACATCTAAAATTCAGTTTATAGAAGAGAACCCAATTAAACAAATGATAGTACAGCCATCTCCATTGGCTTCTATCATCAACACACAAAAGACTTAGAAGAAACCAATCCACACTCTGGAACTCCAAACTACACAGCTCAAGATAAACATAAATCGGGAATTTAAAATGCCCACAATCTACAAACAATAAATCTAGCACAAAACCCAAAAGAATAAGAACACATCCAGACAAACAAGCAAAACAACGTATAATCTCTTCAATAAATAAAAAAAAAATGCAGAATATTGTTGTACCAAATGATGGGTAGATAGCAGTAAAAGAGTGATTCTTTGTTGCTGGGCTAAAGGAAAATGGATAAAGGAATCGGCTGGATCTCCTGTAACCAGCGATGAAGAGGCCTGATCCTCTTCTACTGGGCTGAAAGGAATGAGCAGCCGCCTGTTGGATCCTCTGCACCCTGCAGTATGCCACCCAACCCACCAAGAGTTTGAAGGATTGGAAACTTCTTCTTGCTGGATGGAAGAGACCTGCGATGGGAACCTTGTAGATCCCCTGTTCCAAAACCTGCAGAAGGCAGATGAGGGTCGATTTTATATTGTTGGGCTGAAGGAAGATGGGCAGCTGTTGGAGGTCCTACGGCTGAAGTGAGGATGGCAATCGGCTGGAGGTGTTTGATGGCTGGGCTGAAGGCAAAAGGGGCAGCAAACGTTGGGCTGTGGCTGAATGAAAGTGGAAAGCAACTGATGGAGTTCACGCTGGATGCAGGAATCGCCGGCTGGAGGTGTTTGATGGTTGGGCTGAAGGCAAAAGAGGCAGCAACCGGCTGTGGCTGAATGAAAGTGGAAAGCAACTGATGGAGTTCACGCTGGATGCAGGAATCGCCGTCTGGAGGTGTTTGATGGCTGGGCTAAAGGCAAAAGGGGCAGCAACCGTGGGCCGCCTGTTGTGGCTGCTGCTTCCTTTGCTGCTGGAAAGAAATCTATTGCCAAAACCCAACAAAACCCAAAAAAAATCACAAATTTTTCCTCCTCCTTCCTCGGCCAGGCTCCCCCCCCTTTAAAGATGTTCAGCCTCTTCCTTTTTTTCAAAAGATCGCAGCTTCCCTTTTTTGAAAATCCGTTACCTTCGTTGAAGATTTTGAAACTGAAACATTAAAGTAGCCGTTTTTCAAAAGGGCGCTGCTGTATTTTTTTCAAAAATGTGTTTCATTTACCTAAGTTTTGGGTAAATTGAATTTTTTTTGAAAATATGGCTGTGGCGCCGTTTCCTTTTAAGATTTTAGGTAAGCAAATTAATGAAAAGAAGTAAAAGAAATAAAAAAAATAAAAAAATAAAAAAATAAAAAAAAATGAATAATGACATAAATGAGAGGCTTTTATGGAAATGCCATCTCATTCTACTTTTAAAATCCTTTTGAAAATAAAGTTTTTGTTTTGTTTTTGCAAGTTTTTTTTTTTTCAATTGGTGTGCCACATGTGTGTGGGCCTACTAGCTAAAAATAAATAAATAAATATTGAGAAATAAAGAAAAATTTGCAAATTGGTATGAACTTCGGGTGGGTCCCGCTTGAGAATAAGAAGCTTACCTGGGAGTCTGAGTATGACGCTAGTTAAAAGGCGGGTCCCACTCCATTTATTTGAAAATACGAGATAAAACATTATTTATTTTCAAGAATTTGGAAAAATTGGGTTTTCAGGGCAAAAAATATGGATAAATGTAAAAAAAAATTGTAAAGAGATTTAAAATCTTTTGCAAAAAGCTTTGAGATAAAATCTTTAAAATCAATATCCAAATATCCAGATCGTTTTTCTTGAGAAAATTTTTGTAATTCAAAGTCCTGGGGGTAAAATGGGAAAGATTGGTAATTTTGAAATCCTAGGGTTTTTTTAAAAATCAATTTGAAAAAGTTTAAAAAATCAAATATGGATGGACAATTTTGAAAATCAGGAGTTCTGGATCTCAAAATGACATGCTGTGCAGTGAAATGACGCAATGTATACAAAGACATGTTCTATGAAATGTCACTCTGAGCTCGGACTTGAAATTTTAGCTTTTTGTCCAGAAAAAGGATTTTGAAATTTTGCCATTTGAAGATGTCTCTGAACCTAAATATAGAAATTTTGAGGCTCAAGAATGAAATTTTGGACTTTCTGCAAGGTTGAATCTCGGAAAATGACCATTATGCCCTTCATTGCTTCCAGAGAACTGAAATGTGCCGATTGAGGGCGTTGTCAAGAAGGTGAGTGAAAATTTGGGGTGTTTACAGTGACCATGGAGGAGAATTTGATAATGATCTTTTTATAAATTTTTGTAACTTGCATGGTATCTCTCATAACTTTGCCTTTCCTAGAGCTGCACCTTAAAATGGTGTAGTAGAAAGAAAGAATAGAACCCTTCAAGAATCTGCTAGAACTATGCTCCAACATAACAATCTTGTAAAATATTTTTGGGCTGAAGCTGTTAACACTGCATGCTATATTTCAAATAGAGTACTTATTAGACCTCTCTTAAATAAAACTCCCTTTGAACTATTCTATGACAGAACTCCAAGAATAGACTACTTCAAAGTCTTTGGATGTAAATGCTTTATCCTAAACACAAAAGACAACCTTAATAAATTTGATGCTAAATCTGTTGAAAGCATATTCTTAGGATATTTAAGTCATAGTAAAGCATACAAAGTTTTTAATAAGAGTACTAATACTATTGAAGAATCTATGCATGTCAGTTTTTATGAATCTGTTGATCAATCTATTCATAAGCAGACTAACGATGATGATCTTGAAAGTACAAATGTTCTCTTAGATAACACAACTAAATCTAATGAAGATGATCATCAAAGAACATTTGCCGAAATCAGAGATCATCCTCAAAAGCAGATTTTGAGAGACCTGACCAAGGGGGTTCAAACAAGAGCTCAGTTGTAACGTATTGCAAATATGACTTTCATTTCTCAACTTGAACCTAAAAAGATTGATGAAGCCATCATAGACGAGTTCTGGATGCTAGCAATGACTGAAGAACTTAACCAGTTCCAAAGAAATGATGTATGAGATCTTATACCAAAACCAAAAGATCATCAAATTATTGGGACCAGATGGATCTTCAGAAACAAGCTGGATGAATCAGGTAATGTTATAAGAAACAAGGCAAGGCTTGTGGCTGAAGGATACAATCAGGAGGAAGGTATTGACTTTGATGAAACATTTGCTCTTGGTGCTAGACTTGAATCCATAAGAATGCTTTTGGCATATGCAAGCTATATGGATTTTAAACTATATCAAATGAATGCTAAAAGTGCTTTTCTAAATGGTTTTATAAATGAAAAAGTTTATGTAAAACAACCTTCAGGTTTTGAAAATGAACAATTTCCTGATCATGTTTTTAAACTAAAACGTGCTTTATATGGATTAAAACAAGCACCTTGCGCATGATACAATAGACTTAAAACGTTTCTATTAAAAACCAGATTTTCTGTAGGCAAAGCAGACTCAACCCTATTTGTAAAAATAGTGAATGATTATACCTTAATCGTTCAAATATATGTGAACGATATCATCTTGGGTTCTACTAACAATGGTCTTTGTGAAAACTTTTCTAAGTCCATGCAGAAAGAATTTGAAATGAGTATGATGGGAGAATTCACCTACTTTCTTGGACTGCATATTAAGCAAACCAAGGATGGAGTCTTCATCAATCAGTCTAAATATGCTCATGAACTTCTGAAGAGGTTCAACATGAACTCAACTGCTTCAAATATTACACCTATGAGCACAACCACTATATTGGACAAAGATGAAGATGGTAAGAGTGTGGATACAAAATTATTCAGAGGTATGATAGGATCACTACTATATTTATCTGCTAACCATCCAGATATCATGTTCAGTGTTTGCTTGTGTGCTAGATTTCAATCAAATCCAAAAGAATCACATCTTAATGCTGTAAAAAGAATAATGAGATATCTAAAAGGAACCGTTGATTTTGGATTATTTTATTCAAAATCATCTATATTTGATTTAATCTCATACAATGATGCTGATTTTGCTGGTAGTAAATCTGATAGAAAAAGCACAAGTGAAACATGTTATATGCTAGGACACTCACTAGTTTTATGGTTCAGTAAGAAACAAAATTGTGTATCATTATCAACTACTGAAGCTGAATATATTGCTGCAAGCCTAGCATGTACACAAGTCATCTGGATGAAACAAACATTAAAAGACTTTGGTTTAAAATTTGAAAACACAACTATTTTGTGTGATAATACAAGTGCAATCAATTTATCTAAAAATCCTATTCTTCACTCACGTACAAAGCACATTCAAATTCGACACCACTTTTTAAGAGAATAAGTTTTAAACAACATAATCAAACCTGAATTTATACCCACTAATCAACAATTAGCAAATATTTTCACTAAACCTTTAAAACATGAAGACTTTATACAAATTAGAAGAGAATTAGGAATCTGTAAACTAAGTGACTTATAATTAATCACACTTAATTGTATTTTTACTTAGATAAAACTTTGTAATATCTTATGATTTTTTTTTACTATTGTTTAGTTTATCATTTATATATTTTAAATTTTTTTCGAATTCGACTCTTTCTTATCTATTCTTATTTTTACTCTAATTCTTATCATTTTTTTAATCTCTCGAATATATTTTTGACTCTTTCTCTTTTTGTCTCATCATCTCTCTTACCACTATTTAAAGTAAAAGTGAGTCCTTCTCATATTCACGTACACTCATAAAAACCACAAATATTAAAATACATTAATCATAAACAAATACTTTATATCACTCATTTCTTTCAAAAATGTCATATCTTTCAACCTATGACCTATCTCCTTTTACGCCTATCCATAAAAACACATTCATCATGACATTCTTTATGTCATTCATGTCTTTCAAAAATGACATCTTTCAAGTACACATTACATGATTACCTCCTTTCACGCCTACCCATAAAATCTATGAGTATTAAATAAGTTATCATCTTTTCATCTCATAACTCTCTCTTGTCTTTTTCTCAAAACCTCCCTTACGAAAATTGAGCCTATCTCCTTTAATTAAATCAAATATTTTGACCCATGATTTATATACCAACTTGTTGTTTGTTTTATTAGGCCATTATTAAACTTTTTATTTCACACTATCATATCACAATATACCATTCATACATTCATCTCTTCTCACGCCATTTTTTTTTTCTTCCTCATTCCAAGACTCTTTATGTCTCATCACCTTATGACCTGATTCTTCAAAATCCGTGGGTTATTATTTTTTTTAAACATCGTGCCATACATTTCTTTGTCTCTATTCATCCTTTCTATCTTGTCTATCCTTATCAATCACACATAAAAAACTTGTTCCAAATAGCACACTATTCTCAAACCATGACTTCTCTCTCAATTCGATGGACTCTCCTATATCAAGTTTTCCTTATGATGAAAAGTAATGTTCGAAACTATGTTTTTTTTTTTTTCATACACAAGAATTCAAACCACTCATTATGTGTCATATCTAACATGACATAATAAATTCTTATGTCCATATCCACACACTCTTCCAAAGAGTGACTTGATCACTCATTCACGAGTCCCTTAAAGTATACAATTCACTCTTCATAAATAAACATTCACGAATAATGGACCCAGCTAAATTCCAAATCTTATTCATTTCAATTGTCATTCACAAAACATCAAGTTGTTATTAAAATAAACATCATCCTTCTATTTAATGAACTGCTGCATTCTTCACGTATACATCACACATTCGAAAGTTTCTATCCCCTTACATCCTCTCCAAGGTTACTCCTTATTTTCTTAGTTACTCGCCATGGCCACCTCTTCCAAATCCTTCTCTGATGACTTCAACATGATTGAATCTTCAGATCTGCGATATCCAGATCTCATTCACTACTACAACTTTGTAAGTTCTCTCCCCATTCAATCTGGAAGGTTAATCTCCTTTGAAGATTTTTCCTCCTTTGATCTCGAAACTTCACTCCAAGACTTTGTTCATATTTTAGGATCATCAAACACTGCTTCATATTATCCTACTTTCATCAAGCTTTTTTATACCAACCTGTCAGTAAATCATGATCAAACTGCTATCACCACCATGGTTCATGGAAAAATCATTTCCTTTGACACTCACTCCTTAGGATGAATTCTGAATCTCCCTTTATATGGCATTGACCTACCCAACATAGTACCCATTGATTGTTCTGTGTTTAAGAAAATCCTTCACTCGACTAGGTCTACTCACTTCCCTTGGCACACTTGTAATCTAAATCCACATGCCAAACTTCTCACTCAAATCCTATCCCATAATGTCTTTCCTAAGCAACCCTCGAAAGGATTCATACCAAATGAGATAGCACTCCTACTATATGCCATTTTTTCGTCATTTCCCATCAATTGGTCCATTATCTTCCAAAATATGTTAAACTTTTGAGTCTTCCATCTCCTTTCTTTTGGCTATTTCATCACTTTAATTTTTTAACACTTTAATGTACCCCTCCAAAATGACATCATATCCTACTCTACCACCATCTTTAACGAGTTTGTTTTCTTGCAAGAAGGATTACAGTTGCAACAACCTCAAGATGAAGCATACGATGATGTCGATCCAACGCAGACATCCCAAATTGATATCTTCTCTACACTCACAGATGTCCAAACCACACATGATCTTCTCTTGGAGAATCAAGCATCATTACAGGCAACCTTTCAGTTTTTCAAGACTGAACAAAAAGTCCTCCTCAAGAAACTACGCTCTCCGTCCTCCTCAGACTGAACTTTTATTCATTGGTCTGTAATATTTAATGTACCTACTTTGATCCCTGCTTTTTGTCAATGACAAAGGGGGAGAAAAACCTACCTCTCCTATACAGGAGAAAAATGAATTCCTGAACTTAAACTTTTTATTAATTATGTTTTTTAATACTATCGTCTTATGCATTTTTCATGTATGATATCATATTTAAATTATCATTATACATATGGCTTATTGACAAAGGGAGCATATATTGTCATCATTAAAAAAGGGGAGAATGTTGAGAAACTATGTTTTGATGATACATGATAAATATATATGATACATGATAAATACATGATATGCTTTCATGAGATATGATAAATATGATATGCAACTGAATATGTTATATTATGACTGGATATGATGTGCCATGTATTTAATGAATATTTGATGCAAGGTTATTTCACCTAAGAAGAATGGAGACAGCCTGGTCAAGTGCAACTGTTTGATGCAATCATACTACTCTGAAGAAAAAGCTTGATGGGCCATACATTCATAAAGATTATCCAAGAAGATCGGCTACTTCAAGATGAAGATTTTTTCTTCTTTAGAGTCATATGTAACAAAACCTTCAGAAGCATGCATATTTCATATTAGACTATATGCTTTGAAATCATACAAGCCATTTATTTACAAAAAGTTAAGCTTTCATAAAAGGATACGTTATGTATATTGTAGCATTTCAAAAACACATTTTTGAAACAAATCATTGTACTTCCTACAAGCATTTATGAAAAAGACATTTTGACAAGATATAATAGCTCATGATTTCAAAAGCATTAATTGTACTTCCTACAAGCATTTATGAAAAAGACAACTTGAAAAGATATAAAAGCTCATAATTTCAAAAGCATTTATGAAAGAAAAAGACAAAATACATTGATTCATAATACATAATCGTTCATCTTGAATTGATGATTTGAGAAAACAAATATTATTTTATACACAACTACTTATTGTTTAACAAGACAATTAATTTAAGAAATGACCATTTATTTATTTAATACTAAAATCCACACTAAAAAATGGTGACTTATATTTAAAGTCATTATTCTTTTTGTAAACATTAAATGACACTTCAAAAACATTTACTCAAGAAATGACCATTTATAAAATAAAGTACTTAACAAGCATTTATTGTACTTACATACATTTAAACAAAGAAGTGATGATTTGTAAGAAAACAATCAATGTACTATAAAACATTTGTTTTGAAAAAAGACCCATTACAAATTAAATCTCATTTTTAATTACAACAACGTATAGTGTACCTCAAATATTTAATTTAGAAATGACGACTTGAAGAAACTATCATTATTTAAAACACCAAACATTTATTACTTAACAATTCTTTAAATTATGGAATGACGACTTTTTGAAAAAGCAATATAGTACACATATCTTTTCACACATTTTCTTATAGAAAGTTGTTTTGAGATGACCTGACATCTCACATCATAAAAAGGACAATTATTTTAAAAAGCAACAACTATTTTTGAAAGATCTATATATATATAAACAAAATAATATCAAAATAAGTGAGCTTTCAAAGAGAAAAATTCCTACTTGACACACTGAAAGGAGCTTAGAAAAAAAAAAGAAAAAAAAAAGAAAGAGAAAAAGACAAAAAAAGCTCTCTGACAAAAGAATCAAGTGTGTGTGAAGAAAAAGAAAAAGAACATTCTGTTCTCTTGAGAGATTATTCTGCCTATTTTCAAAAGAGAGAACATTCTGAGAATCTTCATACGTGCATTCATACTCTGCATATCATTCTGAAGGTTCTATAGGAAAGTGTTGTAACTTTCTGTTTACTGTTGTATCCCTTCTCTGTTGAGAGAAGTAGACCTCTGTGAAAGAGGGTGTTTCCCTTCTCTGTTGAGAGAAGTAGACCTCTGTGAAAGAGGGTATTTCTCTTCTCTGTTGAGAGAAGTAGACCTCTGAGGAAGAGGGTGTTTCCCTTTTCTGTTGAGAGAAGTAGACCTCTGAGGAAGAGGGTGTTGTACTATTTATCCCGTAACACGAATTTTATAGTGAAAGGCTCAAGTGTTTTACTTGGAGACTGGATGTAGGTCAGTAACTCGACCGAACCAGTATAAATCCTGTGTTTATCGTGTTGTGCCTTATTGTCTTTAATTTTTATATTATCGATCTGTATCAAATTTCACTATTCACCCCCCCTCTAGTGGAATTTCAAGAAACACAAATACCTACATGAAATAACAAACGAACTTTATGTATGAATGAAAACTTATACATTAATAAGCAAAGTTGATGAGATTAAGCAAAAATATCTATAAAGCAGCAAAACTAATTAAAACAAAATACCTAAAACATGCTATTTATACAAAATCCATACTTAAAACAAAGAAAATCAGGGAGGGGTATAAATTTGATTGATGTTGGCCATTGACGAAAGGAACCCGATCCATCGGGCGGATTACTTCGTTTACTTAGCCTTAATATTAAAGACAACCTTTTTCCAGTAATGTAAACTCAATTCTAAACTGAATTTTACATTAGATTCACCATCTTAAAGAGAAAAAAAAAATCAATATAACATAAAGAGTATTGGCTTACCTTGAATCAGATGGAAGTGGTTGAAGGTGCTGGCGTCAATTGAAGGAGGATGCAACAGGTGGCTGTAGCAATGGGGCTGGAAGTGGTGATGCCGGTGGGGATTGATTGTAGTGAAGGCTGTTTAAGACTTGCAGCTGTAGCGTGGAGGGTGTTGGGCGTCCAAGGAGGTGACTGCTACAATGGATGCAAAGCTTGAAGATGCTGGGGTTGGTATAGCTTGGATCCTTGTTTGCAATGAGTGAAGAAGGTGCAGCCGGCTGGAGCAATGGAGATGATGGGGTCACCTGTAGATCTTGGAGATGGAACAAATGTTGATCACCAAGGGGAGGTTGGAGCTGAACCGACTGCTATAAAGAGGACCAAAGAAATGGCTGAAGGAAGAAGGTGGGAGCCTCCTTGCACTGGCTGGAGTTGCCTTCTCTTTGATGGAAGAGCTGAAACAAGGCTTAGGGAAAAGTTGGAACAAAAGGAGATCAAGGAGAGAAAGGGGGAGGCGTTGAGTGAGAGAGGCATGAAAAGGATGGATGGGGGCA
Source organism: Nuphar pumila (assembly GCF_984573655.1). NCBI lineage: Eukaryota > Viridiplantae > Streptophyta > Magnoliopsida > Nymphaeales > Nymphaeaceae > Nuphar > Nuphar pumila. Next base: position 69,930,567 of record NC_143252.1, on the reverse strand, counting down.
GCCGTATGGTGTATTGGGTGATAACTTAGGAAAAGATAAAATCCTCTCTAGGTTTTTTGTTGGTTAATGAAAAAAAAGGAGCTGCTGTAGAGAGGGATTTACGTCAGAAGGTCTACGTGAATGGATGGAGGCTAGGGAAAGGAAGGAAGAGAAGGGAAGAAGGAAAGAAAGGGAAGAAGGAAAAAGGAAGAAGGGAAAAGGAAAGAGAAGAGGAAAGAAGAATAGGGAAAGAAGAAGAAGGAGGGGGCTGGGAGAGGTGATGTACGTGAATCCCCAAGGAAAGAGGAAAGGGAAGGAAGAAAAAGAAAAAAAAAAGAAAAAAAAAGGAATGAAAGAAAGGAAGAAAATAAAGAAAAGAAGGAAAAGAAGGAGAAGAAAGAAGAAGAAAGGAGAGGAAGAAAGGAGAGGAAGAAAGAAAAGGAAAGAAGAAATAAAGGAAGAAAGGAAAGAGGGGGGCTAGGGGGGTTGACCCCCTTGTGGGTCCCGCCTTAGGTAAAATAAATAAATAAAAAGAAAATAAAGAAAATCTAATAAAATTTTTCTTTTTATATATAAATTAAAAAGACAAATGCAAATGGATGGGCCATCTCAGAGCGGGTCAAAATTCTAATTTTGAAATTCATTTTGAAGGTTAGAGGGGTAAAATAGTCTTTTTAGAAAAAAATTCAGACGAAACAAGCTATTTTTGGCAGTTTTTGAAATGAGCTTGGATTTTGAAGTTCAATACCCCGTAGCGAAGCAAATCCAGCGTAGAATTTGAAAATTTGAGTTTGAAATAAATCCAAATTATTTTTCTTGAGAAAATATTTACAAAATTTAGACTCTCTGGGGTAAAAATGTCAATTTTGGAAACCCAGGGTTTGAAATTGATTTATGAAAACTTTTAAAACTCAATCTGGATTGAAATTTATAAAACTGGAGTTTTGGACTTCGAAAATGAAATGAAATGTGATGAAATGTTATGAAATGATGAGAAATGATATGAAATGATATAAAATGATGAGGAATGATATGAAATGCTATGCGAAATGCAGACCCTGAATGAAGAATTTTGGATTTTAAACCCTGATTGGCAGTTGTACCAGTTTAAAAAGTGTTAAAATTGACAATTTGCAAAATAGTTCGAGAAATGGTTTTCAGGCCCTACCGAGCTAGAGTGACACTGGAAATTAGGGTTTAAGCTGAATTGAACTGGATTAAGCTGGGTTTTAGAGTTTCAAAACTCCACTGGACTCACAAACTCAACTAACCTTTCCGACTAAATTTTCAAGAAAAGCTACCATTTTTAGAGAAATGGTACGGAATGGTCACTTGAGTGAAGTGAATTACGAATCTGAGCTGGGTTTGAGCTAGAACAAAGGTCAGTAATACTGACACTACTTCGGCCAGGTTATGTAGCATCTCCATAATATTGTTGCAGCGGTTTGCCCAAGCCATCTATTTGAGCAATTAAAATCCATTATAACCTTAGCTATAATTTTGTGAAATAATCGTACATACTCATATGGTTTTATCTCTATATTACAAAAACAACATTTCTACATACTTACAGAGTCATCGCGGTCGCTGGAAGAGCCAAGATCTCAAATCATTCAGTCCTGCTCTGATACCAAAGCTGTAACGCCCCAACTTTTTACAGTAAATATTTTGGAGTAATTTTTTTTTTAAATACCGAAAATGCGAAAAACATAAGTCAGGTGCATTACAGGGTAAAACAAAGAAGTAATAAAAGCATAGCATTCATTAATTAAAGCCTTAATGTCATTGATTACATCCCATGACAAAAATGTAAATCTACTAATAAAAGTTCAAACAGAAAACACTGAATAACTGAGATCTTTTGACTACTTCCATACGCCATGCAAATCCCTTTTTCACAACTCAGCCCTGCGTTTTTTTTTTTACACTGTTATGATATTGTATACCAATGATGATGTATTCGATGTTATCACATGAAAATTAACCCCACCGAAAACATCAACTATGATGTGGTCTGTGTATATTACTGAGCATATAACTTAAATTTTCTAACAGCTATTGGAAGACGAAATGATTGTCTCATCTCTGTAGAGCCGTGTGTTACAAATGCCCATCCAATGTTTAGGATGAGTTCACATCCAGCCCCCCCATCGCTCAGCCATCCAAAACCCAACGTTTTTTTTTTGTCATCCCAGTCCAGAACTTGGACCCCTATATACCCATCCATGGCTGGCATGGTTTAGTACAGATTTCTGGGCAACATCAAGCCCATAAGTACTACAAGGCAGCGAGTACCACACATAAGTATAGTGCCCCTTACCTTGTTCAAAGCTTCAACTAACAAAAATGGTGGGTTCCTTCGTCAAGTTGGGGCGACACTTCTCCACAACGAAGAAGACTCCCACATCCAGCTATGGAAGTTGATCTCCAAGAGAGAGAGAGAGAGAGAGAGAGAGAGAACAGTCCAGCCATTTTCTCCTTTCTCACCCCATTTAACTTACTTCCCTACTTAGGGAAATTTTAAATTTTTTTTTTTCAAAACCTAATCTCCAGCCCACCATTTTAGTGGGTGTTTGGAATTTCCAAAACTACCCCTCCCTCTTATTAACAAAATTATTCAAACTTCCATTTTTTTTTCTTTTAGTGGTACCCTCCCCCATTTGGTGGGATTTTTTTCTTGTTTCTTGAAAAAAAAAGGAGCTAAAACCACTCCAACACGTTTTTGGTGGGAGGTGGTTATGAGGTAGAGTTTTATATATATATATATATATATATATATATATATATATATATATATATATATATATATATATATATATATATAAATCGTCACTTTCCTGTGCAAAAAGAAAAATCCGTGCACAGGGGGTTTTGAACCAGGGTCTTCCACCAATAGGACAACAAACCCCACCACTTGTGCTATGTTGCTTTTCGTTGCAATGTGTATGAATTAAATTTTATTTACCCCTTTCAGTTTCGTTCTGGATTTCATGAAAAATATAATGCTTTTCACTTCTACGTGGGCGCTTCAGGGGTTTGGAACTTGGGTTATGGCTTCACACAACCATGCATCCTACCACTACCCCACACCATCACTTGATGTTTACTTTTGCAAGAAAATTCTATTTATGTCATATTTGGACGTTTTTCCTTGTTAATGGATTTCTTCCATTTTCAGGTGGATTTTTCACCCGTTGGTTCTAAACTTGTCCTCTCTTACGTTAAATGTGTTTCGGATCTCACGCTATTATCTCGAAACCATTTAATTTACCATTGGGGCCCGTGAACCGGGTCGGATTATCAGATCCTGCCAAGATCTGGATCCAAATATCACTTTTGAGAGTTTGTTACCGGTTCCGTTCTAGAAACCTCAAATCATCAAAAATTGTATTGCTTAGCATAAAATCTCACTATTTCACACAAATGCTCCACTTTTATTCACTTAGAATTTTATAAATTTCATGGGTTTTACATCCTTCCCCTCTAAAAAGAAAATTTCATCCGCGAAATTTGTAATACATATCAATCAAACAATTGAGGGTACTTGTCCTTCATTGCTGCTTCCGGTTTCCACGTGCATTTTTCTAAGCCATGATGTCTCCATCTCACTTTGACTAGTGGGATGATCTTGTTTCGCATCACCCGCTCGCTGCAATCTATGATTTCAACCGGTCTCACTTCTACGGTGAGATCTTCTTGCACACTGATGTCCTCAAACTGAATCGCGTGTGACGGATCTTGAATATATCTTCTCAACATCGATACGTGAAATACATTATGAGACTTGGCAAGTTGAGATGGTATCTCAACTTGATAAGCCGTTTCACCGATCTGCTCCAATATTGGGAAAGGTCCGACGTATCTAAGACTCAACTTCCCCTTCTTTCTGAATCTAAAAATGCTCTTGGTCGGCGATACCTTGACAAACACTGCATCTCCTACTTCAAAACTAAGTTCTCTGTGTCGCTGATCCGCATAACTTTTCTGTCGACTCTGTGTTGCTCTAAGTCGATCTCGTATCTTCTGTATTTGTATAGTGTAATGTTAAAGTACCATTGGCGACTCAATTGTTCTTTCGCCAAGTTCATCCCAATATACTGGTGACCTACAAGGCCGCCCATACAGTGCTTCGAAGGGCGCCATGCCAATACTCACATGGTAGCTATTATTGTAAGCGAATTCTGCTAGTACCACGTGAGTGTCCCATTCGCCTTTCCAATCCAGCATACAGGCACGAAGCATGTCCTCCAGTGTCTGTATGGTCCTTTCTGACTGTCCGTTGGTTTGTGGATGAAAGGCAGTGCTGAACTTGAACTTAGTTCCCAATGCCTTTTGTAACTGCCCCCACAGTCGTGAGGTAAACCGAGGATCTCTGTCGGATATGATAGAGATTGGTACCCCATGTAGTCGTACTATCTCTTGCATATACAGGTCGGTCAAACTCTCAAGTGACTGATTCTTTCTCATCGGTAGGAAATGGGCTGACTTAGTGAGTCGGTCAACCACTACCCAAATAGAGTCATGGTTCTTTCAGGTTTGCGGTAACCCCATCATGAAATCCATCGTGATATGTTCCCATTTCCATCAGCTGCATCATTCCTCCTGGCCTTTGATGTTCAATCTTGATTTGTTGACATGTCAGACACTTCGCGACATATCTTGCAACATCACGCTTCATTCCATTCCACCAGTAACTGAGTTGTAGATCCTTAAACATCTTGGTACTGCCCAGGTGAATAGTATACTTGCTCTTATGTGCCTCTGCCAATAACTCTTCTCTGGTCTCTGGGTCACTCGGCACCCATAGCCGATCCTTAAACCATATACTTCCATCCTCTTTACGCTGGAAAATAATGTCTTCTTGCAATGTCAATGCCTCCCTCTTCCTGTACTGCGAATCTTCCTTTTGCTTAATCATGATCCGCTCTTGCAGTTCCGATCGTACCGTCAGGCTAGACAGCCTAAGTATGCCTTGATCGTCGAAGAAAGGTCTCGATTCTCTGAACTCAGAAATCATCTTCCATCCAAGACTTACTAGGCTAGAAAGATTTCTCCCAGCCTTGCGACTAAGGGCATCTGCAACAACATTTGCTTTCCCGGGATGGTACGAGATTGTAAACTCATAGTCCTTGATGAACTCAAGCCACTGTAAACACCCCAAATTTTCACTCACCTTCTTGACATCGCCCATAATCGGCCCATTTCAGTTCTCCGGAATCAATGAAGGGCAAAATGGTTATTTTCTGAGATTGAACCTTGCAGAAAGTTTAAAATTTCATTCTTGAGCCTCAAAATTTCTATATTTAGGTTCAGAGACATCTTCAAACTGCAAATTTTCAAAATCCTATTCTTGACAAGAAATTAGAATTTCCAATTCTAGATTCAGAATGACATTTCATAGAACATGTCTTTGCATAGCATTGCATGAACATTTCATATTATTTCACTACACAACATGTCAGTTTGAGATCCAGAACTCCTGATTTTCAAAATTGTCAATCCAGATTTGATTTTTAAACTTTTTAAAATTGATTTTCAAAACCCTGGGTTTTCAAAATTGCCAATCTTTCCCATTTTACCCCCAGGACTTTTGAATTACAAAAGTTTTTCTCAGGAAAATAATCTGGATATTGATTTTAAAGATTTTATCTCAAAACTTTTTGCAAAAAGATTTTAAATCTCTTTACAAAATTTCTGTATTTTTTTTATCCATATTTTTGCCCTAAAAAGCCAATTTTTTTGAAATTCTTGAAAATAAACAAAGTTTTATCTCGTATTATAAAAATTCCAAAAAAAAAAGATGGTATTTCTTTTGTTTTATTTTATTTTCAAATAAATGGAGCGGGACCCGCCTTTGAACTAGCATCACACTCAGACTCTCAGGTATGTCTCTTAATTTCGAGCGGGGTCCACCCGGAGACAACACCAATTTTGTAAATTCCTCTTCTTTTTATCTTTTTTATGTTCTTTATCTTATAAAATAGGTTAGTGGGCCCACACTGTAAAACCCGCATAATTTCAATAATTATCAAAATAAATAAATATTATCATTCTTGAAAATAAATACGATCAAGTGATATACAATCAATCCAAATGGATCTTATATCCAAACTGGATCAAATGGATCCAGGATTTTGGATTCAGACACGATGTATGGATTCAGATCTTGGATGGATCTGAAACCAGATTAAAATCTAAATTTTTAGTTTTCAATTACAACTAAATTCGCAAAGCACTTTTCTAAAGTTTCATCTCTTGCGAATATCGCCCTCGTTATGACCATATCTGATTGATATACGCTTTCCAGTAATTCACATGAAATAACGAGATTTTTTCCTTGTTTGGGTTCCAAATTTGGGGATTTACTAGTCCTATGTATTACGAATTTGATTTATAATTCTCGGGACTTGATTCCTCATAAACAGTGCTCACGCCACTTTGTACGTCTTACTTACGCGATTTTTTATTCTCTTTGTCTTCAGCCCACCAGCAGAAGGTCCAGCAGATCATTGCCCCTTCTTCAGCCCATCAGCAGAGGAAACCCCCAAAATGTATGCTGCAAGCATACATTCAGAAGGAGCTTCCCTCTCCATTAGCAACCTTTATTGAACCAAGGTTGGTTGCAGAAGAAATTGCCAGATCCTGTCTAACATAGTCATCTTTTATTGTCACAAGTGATCTTGTAACGTGAATTCTTTCAGGAGAGCACAAACTCTTTTTTTCCTTTTAATTCCCATGTATATGTTCTAAAAATTAGCAGTTTCAGCATCATGTGCGACTGGGCCTATTGTTTATTTTCAGTTACCTTTCCTTTTGTTGTTCTACATCTGCTGATAAAACAACATCATTGCTGTTTTACATCTGATGTTTTATTTTCAGTTTCAGCATCATTGCCCCTTTTGAGCATTTGTATTTACATTATATTGTTGTATATTAATGTTGCTACATTAGCTGATAAAAGGGAAATCATTTTCCCTTCATTAGTTTTGAATTTCTCAGGTAGGTATTGATGATATTATAATCATCAAATGGCTAAAAGCTAATTCCTAACAATGGGTCTAAAAATCTGATTCAATCCCACAAAGTCCATACATTATCTGCATATTAACTACCTTGCTGCCACACTCCAGCATTTGGTTACCCCAACACATCTGTCTTTATAAAAAAATCATGTTGTCATCACACCTGTATGCATACTTAAGTCCACTTTTCACCTTCCCACATTAACACACTGTCATTTGTGCATTATATTCACTATCACCCATATCATATTTGCAATGTGGCCCTTTATACCACTACATCACCCATGGATAAGCATCTGTATATCCAACTTGACACTTCATATCATTGGTAACGTGTGTACTGTCACGTTTGCACTTTATCATCCGCCATCTCCTGCATATTGTGTATGATATGTATTTACCCATCTCTTCTTTTGCAGGTACCCAGTCTTGATAATCGACTATATTCATGAACGGATATATCCATATCCATTCATAATCTCTATACCATCTTTTGCATGCTTTGTTATTGATATATAGGGAAGCTCCATACCCAATTTTACTGAGAAATATGTTATAATTTCGGAATTACGGCTTTGTGAAATCACATACAGAAACTATATATACCCTTTATTCTCTGATTTTACCCATTACATATAGAATTCCAATTACTATGTGTATTTTCTCATTATACGTATATATATCTATATGTATATATATATATATATATATATATATATATATATATATATATATATATCTTCATGTGCACTTGCTTTCACATACAAGTATTTATGTAGATATTTTTTTTTTTTTTTCTTTTGAAAATACACCTTCATTATCACATGTCATTTAGCACAAATTCAAGCATTTAGATATATACATGTATATCTTCGTTGTACATATTCTATATATGCCCATTTCCTTGGGTATCTTGTATATCCCTTCCTTGTACTAATTCTCATTTTGCAGGAGGATTTGGAGGATGTTGATTCTTTTATACCATGTATTTTTTTTATTTCATTTATTTTGACTTATGTCAGAGATGTAATAATCAAACTTGGAATAATATTTACTTTTACTGCTTAGATTAGGATGCATCTCATGTAGTTTGATTCCTGCAATATCCTGATTCTATGATTTATATATCTCAATTTTCAAAATTCACTGTGGATGAACACGAATGGCACGTGCACCAACTCTTAGAGAGTTGATGAACTCGGTGGAGTCCATATTTATGGCCCTAGTCGGAATATGGACGAGACCCAGATTCATCATCTTTCTACAAGTCACACTGAGCCTACACTCTTAGGCTATCTTAAAAATGCACATCATATTTCCAATTTTTTTTCAAAATATTATGAATTAACTCAAATAAACTCTGAACATATTCATGGCCACAGTCAGAATATGTGAAGGATTTACTTTGGCTTAATACACATTTTTTTTAACAAATTTCTCAAAAAAATCTTTTCAAAGTGCATTTATTCATTCAAATCATCTGCATCATGGCATCATCTTATTTTCTCATGATTTTCTCAAGAAAATTTCATTCTCTGGAAATCGATTCCTCAAGAAACTATGAAGATTTCTGCAGTTGGATTTCCCAAGTTAAAGTTTTCCCGTGATTTTTCCTGAAAATGTTATTTTCTTAAGATCCATTTTCAAGGAGAATTTCTCATCTTTCTCAAGAACAAAAATTGATTTTCTGATATTTCAAAGACAAAATTCTCAGGCTTTCAATTTCCTAAGTTTTGATTTTCTATTTCCAAAGAGTTTTCCTATAAAGTTTCCATCATTTTCCTAAGAAAATTCTCAAAGTCATAGTTTTCCTGATAAATATTTTCTTTTTCAAATATTCAGCTTTTCTCAACAACCTTCTCCATTTTCCCAGGACTTTCATCCATTCATTATTTTCCTAAAACTTCATAAACTTTCTGGTGATTTCCCAATTCTTTCATTTGAGTTTCCTGAGAGATTGATTTTCATTTTTTTTCTAAGAAATGTTTTTCAACTCCAAATGTTTTCTAAGCATACATCATATTTTTCCAACTTATATTTTACAAAATCTCATAGCACATGCCTGAATTCTCTGTGCACTTAGGATAGAACACAATTTCGATGATTTAACTATGTCAAGCACATTTTTGGTCCTTGGTTTGATTACCCCTGTTAAAGGCGACAGGAACGGTCGAATCTCGTACCGACAGGTCGAGCCCTATCCCATGGATTTTCCCGCTATTTTCTAAATGGAGGCGAGTATTTCAAAACAAATTTCCAAAATCCGGTCAAGTTTGACTAGCGAAAGCATTTTCCTCTCTCTTTCGCAAGGAAGGGAAAAGGGAAAAATTTTGCGACGATAATAGGTTTGGCGACAGAGATGGGATCTGTCCTTGTCTGATCAAAATTATGCTTGACTTAGTTCAATTATCGAAACTGTATTCACAAAATGTCAGCTCTTCTACTTTTGATATCATGCGAACCTAGGAGCCTAGATTCTGACCTAGCTGACATTGACTGCATATAGCTTAGGCATGGTTTGGTAGGACCAGATTGAGGAGATATTTTCATGTTCACATAGACTTAGGTCTAAATACAACTCTCCTAAATTTAGGATATGAATGCAAACAATGTATGCTTCTTCAAAGTTTTCAAAGTCTATCTCTCTAGGATTTAGAGCCCTCTATTTCTTGCATGTGATCATTTTTTTCAAACCTCCCTTACCTATCATTACCTGGTCTTCACGTTGCTAGGCTCTCTTCCAGAACCCTAGTTCGGGACAGAGCCTCACAACTGGGTCAATTATTTGGGTTAACACCCACCTACCACGTACCGCGGGCCACAGTTCAAAGTATATCGGTAGGTGCTCAAGGATGTTGGAAAACCTTACCTTAGAACTGAAGTTGAAATTATATGCCACATACCTCGGATTTCGATTCGAGTATATCGACATAACTGGATTGGACAAAGATGATCTGAACCTAGAGTTAGAATTAGGGTCCTACAACTGTTTTCAAAATGACGCATCTAAAGTCAGCCTTTTAGGGAGTGTTGTATGTGCATAAATGTTTATGCAGGATGTGATTGTTCGTATATTACCTTTATTTTCTTATATTTTTCCCAAAATATTTTCAAATACCCATATTCTCATCCTTTCCCTTTATTTTCTCAAACCCTGGAAGATTTTCCCAAATATCCAATTTCTTTCAAAACTCCAGGTGTTTTTTCCATTCTCCCGTTCTACTGGATCTCGAATTTCCAGCTGCATTTTTTTTCCTGCCTGCAATTTTCCAAAATCATATGTTTTCCCTCATTGGATTTTCAATCCTTTCGCCTATTTTCAAAATTCTTCACTTATTTTCCTCGCCCATACCTTGATTAATACGGTGGAAAGTTGTTTATTTCTCTTACAAAGAATGACAACACGATTGTCATGATTTCAGCAGTGATTCCATCCCTAGTAATGGGATATTCTTCCAATTGTCTACCATATCGTCAATAATCATTTTCCTCCCAATCCAAAATTTCCTTAAAGTGTAATCAAGACTTTATCCTGCAGAGAGAGCATCCGCAACATTTGATGGTTCGAACAAGGTCAAGAAGAAGAATCGCATCACCACAGCACTCCTTAGCCTCAGAAGGAGAATGGGATCCCCCTGGAAGTCAAGATCAGCAGCAAGAGGAGGATGGCATAGACCCACAGATGTATGCCATGTTCCAGAAAATGATGACCAAAATA